>NC_053432.1:80101452-80280683 GCF_007990345.1 Gossypium hirsutum
ATTCAAGATATGGTGGTCGATTTTACATCAGTTTCAATCGTATTAGATGGTGTGTATTGTTTCAGTGCTAAATCGGAACAACCAATATCTTTTTTCGCAACGGTACAAATTTTAATGATGCTGACTGAAATATGATATACCGATCAATACATAAATAATGATAAGTGTACATAATTTACATATTTTGGAATCGAACATTTAACATTTTGTATTATTTTTAGGTGAAATGTTGCATCTTAGTTTAGATTACTTATTTCAAGTTTATTGATTTTTTAACGTTTTTCTCTTTTTTTATGCATTTTTAGATAATTGAGTTTAACTTAAATGTTTTTGAACTTGATATTAGTTCATGAAAGCTTAAGGGTCAAGTTTTGAGACCACTGGCGGTTTAGATGAAGAATCGAGACAAGGCATAGCCGAGAACAAGAAGTTTGGAGCCCCGGCACAGCATGTCAGCGCCCCCGCGTGCCAGCAATGACGCCCTAGCCTCAACCAGCGGTCCAATGTCATACGCACTGTTAATGCATAAAATCACATTCTCTATTAATCACAATATCACATAATACAACTCTCCCCCTTTTTTTAATTAAAATATCCAAGAAAGAAATTTAAGAAAAAAAAAAACACCCTCCATCAACTCTTTTAAGTGCAATACAAAAAGTAAATGAAGCGGAGAATTGATTATGAAGCCTTAAACTTGCAAATAGCCATTGTCTCCCCGGTGGGAGTTGTGTGGTGTGGCTCCGGCACAAGCCACAGTTGCCTGCCTTCTTTAAATGAACCTTTTTGAACTTTATTTATTTTTCTCCCCAACCCTTTATACCCCTCTATGGCCTTATTAAACAACTCTAAAGGCTAAAGGCCATAGGTGAAGGAATTGAGTAAGGAAGTGCAATGACAATAAAGGTTAACAATGAAAACTAAAATCAACAAAACAAAAACAGCTTCTTTTTTATCAAGTTCTATTCATGTCATTCTCTTTCAATATTCATGAAAATGAAAAGACAAAGAGAAAGTAGTATAAAAAAAAATACATGAACAGCCAAAAACAACTTTCCTTTCTCTTCTTTCTTCATTGATTCATTAGCACTTCTTAAGAAAAAAAAAGGATCAAATCTAATTATCCACCAAAGAAAACACCCAAAAAAAGAGCCATATCATAGAGCAAATCTAAGGCTATCTCACAGTCTCATATAATACCCTATATCATAACATTCACAGTTAACTTTTAGCATATATGTTTCTTCTCTGAGAAAATTGGGATTTTTTTTTAAAACCCGGAAAAAGAAACCCTCATAGAGGCTGCTTCTTCTTGTTCTTCCTCTCCTTGGCCCTTTTCTTCATGGATCTCCATGTCCTTTGTTCAAGGTCTTTCTTTTAACTCTGTTTATACAAGGTAGATATATGTTTGTTTTATTTTGCTTGGTGAGGTGATTTAGGCAGCTGCAACAGTGCCTGGTCGGAAAGGGTAGCTTTCAGCTTTTGTTGGAGATGTAGATTTTTTTTGGTCCTTCTTTCTCAAAGCTTTAATGGAGGATGAAAGGTTATGGTTCTTTTCCTTAGCTTCATCAATCTCTATTTGTTCTTGTCTACACTCTTCACTACAAAAAGGTGTGTCCCCTCTGCAAGATTTCCAACAACAAAAAACCAAATACCAATCAGCAATCAAATCCATAAAAAAAAAATCAATCTTTGGTTCCTAAGACACACTTTCATACTTAAAGCGTGCAGGAAAAAAATTATATCTTTTATCGAAGATCAAACAATGGGCAGATTCATGGATTTAATCCCTAAAACTAATAGATTCATCAGATCTTTCTGCAATTATTCTCTTTTCAGTCTGGAAAAAAAATAGAACCCATACCGATGTGAATACAAAAGAAAAATGGACTGACCTGTACATGAAGATGTCTCTGTTACCCCCAATAGGCTTCTTGCAAAGGAAACAAGCATCCAAGAAATGGGGCTGATGGTCTTCAAATCTGGCATCACAAAACCTACCAGACCTTGGAGAAGAAACCGAAGAACAATAAAAAGATGAAGATGATGATGATGACAGATTCCTCAAACTACTTCTCCTTGAGTAACAAAGAGGTCTTGAAAAAAATCCATTTTGCTTATGAGTTTGGCAATGGATTCCTGCATACCCAGACTCCATAACTGCAAGAGAAGCCAACCCATTATCTTCTTCAATGAAACAAGGCCTCCTTGAACGTCCAGATGATTCCATTTTTAGCGTTTTGGTTCTTTTTTTTTTTTTAGAAAAGGTCTGATCTTTGGGTTGTTTAAAAGCAAAACAAAGATGAAGAAAGGAAAGTGAGTGGAAAAGAAAACGGTGGGTTGATTTTATAGTGGGGAAAGCTCAAAGCTTTGTTCTTTGTTGAGGAAAAATAAAATTAAAGAAAAAAATAGAGTAAAAACAACTGCAGGTTTTCAGGAAATCCGTGCTAGTGAATCTATTGGCTCAAAATACCTGCAATCTCTAAGTCCCTAATTATTTCCAGTTTTTCATTGACATTTTTGCCATTCATTTGGACTTAATTATATTTGTTTTATGAAAATGGATGGTTGGGTTTGTTATGATTATTTATTAATTATATAATTGGAAGTTATAAGCATTTATCAAAAAATTTATATAATGGGTGATGTAATTCTGGACGACTACAGCCGTACTTTTTTTATTTTGGTATTTAAATTTGACAAATAAATTTATTTTGATCTTTAAATTTGTATTATATCAAGATTTGATAATATAATTAGTGTTCTTAGAACAAGATTAAATTGTTCAGTCAGATCTATTAGACCGAGAATTGATTGATATATTGGTCTTAGCAAAGATGTTGAACCAATTAAGTCAAAAATTACTCGAAACCGATAAAAACTAAAAATTGAGACAAAAACAAGTTGTTGAACTTGTTTAATATGTTTTTTTTAAAATTTTTATGATTTTTAATTGTTTATTTTATTGTTGTTAGTCTAACAGTTGAACCGGTTAAACTAATTGAATTGAAAATCAATGGTTTGACCAGTTGTTGAATCATCCAATTATTATAGTAATATATGTAATACTCTAATATTGTGTCATGTCGTTACATGAAATTTTATATATATATATATATATATATATTTTTTTTAATTTTTAAGTGATAACCAAACTTTTATATTTTTTTTTAAGTTTAGAGACTAAAATGAATTTAATTGTTAAATTCGTGTATAAAGTAAATTAAAAAATATAAAATATTAAAGTAAACTTAGTTGTAAAATGCTAAAAATTATATTTCTCTTAATATAAGCACTGATTCATTTTCAAATAAATCTAAAAAATTCACTCAGTAATGCATTAGATTTGAGAAAGTCCTAAAACGATAATCAATAATCGATTAAACAAACATTTTCGTATATTACTTTTAATTAATTTAAAATAATAAATTTTTATCTAGCTAATTTAAGATCTTATGTTAATTATTTGAGGTAAAACCTATTATTTAGCATGCATTATGAATATAAACCTTTTATTACCTAAGTGAAAGAGTGAATTTAATTTGTGGGATTGATTTTTTCAATAAAAATCTTTAGAGTATTGTTTTCAGAAACTTGATATAATCATTCGATAACAAAAAGTATTATTTTTTTATACGGAAAGTAATATAGGATTCACAAAAAAAATGACTCAATCTTATATAAATATACGGTTCTCCAACAAGAGGAGACATGAATGTTTCACCTTCAATGAAATTTTAACTGTCAACAAAATTTTGAATCTACTATAATTTTTGCATGCTATGAATTTGCAAGCGAATGTGATTTTTAAAGTTATTGTATAAAAATATGTTCACTAAATTATTATAAAAACAGGGATTACTTTCTGCTCATAGTTCAGTTGAAAAAAAAATAAAAATATTTATGAAATATTTGCGTAAAATAAAAATACATAAATGAAGAGTTGTTGTGAAATAATAAAGAAAGAATAAACTAAAATGTGATAGAAGAAATAGTATATCTTCTTTTTATATATTTTTTTCATGAGTACATGAGCCCCATATATAGGGTTTAAAAGTAATTCTCTAATTATTATAGGGCATGTAAAGGGTCATGACCTTTTATCTCCCATATTAATGGGTATAGAAAAAGTCTCATAACTTATGGGGTATAGAAAAAGTCTCATAACTTATGGGGTTGATAATGATATCCACATAAATATTTCATAACAAGAGTAGATTTTTGAAAGGTAAACTACACCTAATATTATTAAATTCTTAGTAAAATTATGTTTTAGTCATTTAACTTCAAAAAATTATAAAATGACAATTAAACTATTCAAAAGTTCTCATTTAAATCATTGGTTGTTAAAATCGTTGTTGTATCATCTTTTTTGTATGTGTCGCTTGTATCAATTGAATGTTATCCTTCTCATTTTATTTTACAATTCATTTTTTTATGAAATAATTTTAAGCATCACGAATTTACGAACCAAAATCTAAACAACTTTTTTCTTTGATCTTCAACAATAATCATCAAATCAACTTAGATTTAAGTTATATTCTTCTACTAATTGATAAGTATTGATTCACTATATCAATAGTTAAATTGTCGCTTGAAGCTCTCTAGCTAAACTTAAAAAATTTTAACAACCCAATAATTTAAATAAAAACTTTCAAATACTTCAATAATCGTTTTATAAGTTTTTAAAATTGAATAACCAAAATATAAATATACCAATAATTTAATTATTCAGTGATTTTATTTTAAGTAATATTTTTATTCAAAGATTTTATATAAGTAATATTTTTAAAATAGTGTAATTTTAAGTTTATTTTATTATTTTTGAACAAAAGTTTTTTTTATTAAATTGATGTGAAAGTAACTAATTCACAACATAAACTCAAAAGTAAATAATTTTACTTTTAAAAAATTTAATTTAATATTAGAATGTTCAACATTACTATCAAAAATTACATTTAAAAAATAAAATTTTAACTTATCAATGTTTCTGAAAAGTTAAACAGCTTGTGTCCTAAATAAAATGGAAAAAACATTTGAAAGGGAATGGCAATTTCGTGGTTTAGGGGAGATGAGGGGGCGAAAAAGAAGGAAACCGCAAGTCTCGTGTATTTTGGGACTAAATAAATCGTTGAAAAACAAAGCCCCACAAATTCCACTGTCCATATTTAACAACAGAGGGAAGCCCCACGCTCGTGCATAGCGCGTTAACATAATGACCACAGTAATCATGGTGGTGGGTCTTTCTATAGACTTGTACTAGCGGTAGTACTAAAAATGAGCCACCACTACTTTAGATTTTTAATGAAAATTGTTAGCAGTTAAAACACAATAATTAACTATTATTTATTATTAGTTAGAGCCTACCAAATTTCTCAATTAATTTGCAACGGATTTTGGACATAATTAAATTCCTAAGTACTAACAATTTCTTAACTGCAATTAGATGGTATTTATATCATTTTTTCTTTTTATATGTCTTTGATGTAACAACTCAAAATCCGTGGGCACCAGAAAAGTGTGTTATCGGGCCTCCGTCTTAGTGAAATAAGTTCGAAAATAATTATTAAAAATATTTATGAGTCTAGTAGTGTGTTTAATTAGGTTTTAATTAAGTAAATTTAGCTTAATTTAGAGTAATTAGTAAAAATGATTAAATTGAATAAGGGAATTCTGGAATATGTAATTATTTGAAAAGCGTATTTATTGAAAAATGATTGGTGATTTGAATTGTGAATTGAAAGTGATATAGGATTGAGAAAGTGAATTGAATACCCTATTAACTAGTCGGGCTGAGTCGGATATAGTTGGCATGCCATAGGATTGGAAGTGTTCAGGGATACTTCGACCTCGAGTCGATGAGACACTGGGTGTCACTATATTTCTTCGGATAGATTCGATGAGGTACTGGGTACCAACTTTACTTCGGCTAGGCCGATGAGACACTGGGTGTCAACTATTACTTCGAACTATCCGATGAGGCACCGGGTGCCATATTGGTGTGTTTGGTTGGATCCGTGTATCCGCCAAAGTCCGGGTTACGTTAATAGGGTGAAAAATTGAAATGTGAATTTGAGGCATTGAAACGAGAAAAATAAATTGAATTGCGAATTGAAATTGGAATTGTGATAATAAGAGAAAAGTATGAAATGTATATTCATAAGTGATATAAATTTAAGTTTGAGATAATACATTGATTTATGAATTAGAACATGTGACACTAATTGTTAGGTATTTTAATATTTATGTTTTTACTATTGTTGATATAATTTGAATTATGGTAATATCACTGAGTATATCCATACTCAGCGTACGGTTGTTTCCGTGCGCAGGTTAGTAGAAGTCAAGTATCCCGGTTCAGCATCCAGAACATTCGCGACTCCAACACAAATTTGGTGATGTATATTTTTCTTTTGGGTAAAGGTGGCATGTACATAGGTGTTATATAGTCACTTGAATATACATATTACTTTGGGTAGTGAAGGTTGAATTATAAGATTTAGATGGTTAAATGAAATGGTAAGAAAAGTATATGATATTTTGATACATGAACATTAAGTTGTTAAATGAATGAAGTTTTTAATCAATTTTGAATGATGCTATTATAGTTATTAAGTTGAAATTATGTTAATGATATAAATATTAGTTATATGAATGTGAAAAATTGGTGCTGGTTGTTTTAGTTTGAATTTGCAGGAGGTTTTAAGTAAAAATAAGCAGAAATGCTGCCGAAATTTTTATAAAAAAAAATTTAGAATATTCGAACAAGTCCCGTTCTACTTTTAATACGTGCTTGAACTTTGAGAATTCAAGATAGGGACTCAATTATTATATTATACTATGAAAATTTTTAATAATTGTAAATTATTAGTAAGTTGTCTGATATGTCCGGTAATGCCTCATAACCTCGTTCCGGTAACGGTTTGGGGTTAGGAGGTGTTACAATTGTTGGTATTAGAGCTATCAGGTTTAGCCGATTCTCGGGCTAAATTGGGCTCAGAAGTGAGTTTAGAAGTACATGCCACTGTCGAGTTGAAATCGAGTCGGGATTTCTGGATGCTAATGTATTTATTTGATTTTGTTTTATAGATAAAATGTCAGATGAAAGAATGGATAATGTTGAACAGGAAATGTATACTGGAAGTCGAGAATTAGAAGAAACTGAATCTGTTACACCTAGTGTGAATCCGTTAAATAATCAATCTCCTAACGTAGGGAGAGAAAGAAATACCTCACAAGTGTTAAGAGATATAACTGATGCATTACAGCATATAGTGAGAGCTATACCTGCTACTACATCTGTACCTACTGTCAGACAGGCCCCGATTAAAAAGGTACGAAAATATGGTGCCACGGAATTTCAGGGATTAAAAGGAGTTGATCCATCCGTTGCTGAAAATTGGATAGAAACAACAAAAAGAGTTTTGCAACAATTAGACTGCACCCCCCGAGAGAGTCTGATATGTGCTATATCACTGTTACAATGAGAAGCGTATCTCTGGTGGGAATCTGTGGTTAGACATTTGCCGGATGATCAGGTAACTTGGGACTTGTTTCAAAAAGAATTTCATAAGAAGTATATTGGGGAATTGTACATCGAAGAGAAAAAGTAAGAGTTTTTAGTGTTGAAACAGGGGAATATGTCAGTACTGGATTATGAGCGAGAGTTCTCTAGATTGAGCAGGTATGCTTTAGAATATGTTCCAACAGAGGCTGATAGTTGTAAACGATTTCTACAGGGACTACGAGATGAAATCAAGATTCAATTGGTAAGTCTCAAAATTACTGAACTTGTTGATCTGGTCGAGCGAGCAAAAATGATAGAACAAGTACTGGGCCTGGATAAAAAATCAGAAATTGGTAAATCAGCTGGGAAACGTATTGGAACTACTAGTTTTAATCCATTACCGAAGAGATTCAAAGAATCAAGAAGTGACTGGAAATCTAGTTTTAGTTCAGACAGAGGTGGTAGAAGCAGAGGTAAACAGATGACAGTAACTACTAGCAGTGTGAGAGGTCCATCTCGAGGTGTAGAAATTCCAGACTGTGAGCACTGCGGAAAGAAACACAGAGGAGAATGTTAGAAAGTAACTAGAGGTTACTTTAGATGTGGTTCAACAGACAATTTTATCAGAGACTGTCCGAATACTGATAGTGCTGCACCTGTATCATCACAAAGATCAGTATCTACTGCTAGAGGCAGAGGGTCAGGTAGAGGTAATTCGGCTTCCAGAGGAGGTGCTGGTAGAAGGAGCAGTGATATTGCTACTCAGCAGTCTGAAGCTAGAGTACCAGCTAGAGCTTATGTGGTCAGAAAATGAGAAGAAGGCGATGCACATGATGTTGTTGCAGGTATATTTCTATTGTATTCTGAGCCTATTTATGCTTTAATTGATCCGGGTTCGTCACACTCTTATATAAATTCAAAACTAGTCGAATCGGGGAAATTAGAATCTGAAATGTCTAAAGTTTCTATAGAAGTGTCTAGCCCTTTGGGACAAACGGTGTTAGTAGATAGAGTATGTCGGAGGTGCCCGTTAATAATACATGATAAAATGTTTCTTGTGGACTTGTTGATCATGCCTTTTGGTGATTTTGATATCATTTTGGGTATGGACTGGCTATATGAACATGGGGAAGTTTTGGATTGCTATAAAAAGAGGTTTAGTATTCAGACAGAAAATGGGGATAGAATTGAAGTGAATGGCATCCGTACCAGTGGTTCGACATGCATTATTTCAGCGATGAAGGCTAATAAATTACTGCAGCAGGGTTGTCCAGCATACTTGGCATATGTTATTAATTCTGATTCAGTTGGGAGTCAGTGCAGTCAAATTAGGACTGTACATGAGTTTCCCGATGTATTCCCAAAAGAATTACCGGGCTTACCACCTGACAGAGAGGTTGAATTTGCTATTGAGGTGTATCCAGGTACAACACCAATTTCTATACCTCCGTATCGAATGTCGCCCACTGAGTTGAAAGAGTTGAAGGTGCAGTTACATGATTTACTAGATCGTGGATTTATTAGACCAAGCATTTCACCCTGGGGAGCTCCAGTGTTGTTTGTTAAAAAGAAAGATGGTTCTACGCGGTTATGCATTGATTATCGACAGTTGAATAAAGTGACGATAAAGAACCGGTATCTGTTGCCTCGTATAGATGATTTGTTTGATCAGCTTAAGGGAGCTTCAATATTTTCAAAAATTGATTTGAGATCCGGGTATTATCAGCTAAAGGTAAAAGAAAGTGATGTACCGAAGACAGCTTTCCGTACGAGGTATGGCCATTATGAGTTTTTGGTAATGCCATTTGGGTTAACAAATGCCCCAGCTACTTTTATGGATCTCATGAATCGTATCTTTCAGCCATATTTAGATCAATTTGTGGTGGTTTTTATTGATGATATATTGGTTTATTCAAAGTCAGAGTCAGAACATGATCGGCATCTAAGGATTGTGCTACAGACTTTACGAGAGAAATAGTTATATGGAAAGCTCAGTAAATGCGAGTTCTGGTTATCAGAAGTGGTATTTCTGGGACATGTAGTATCTGCAGATGGAATCCGAGTTGATCCGAAAAAGATTGAAGCAATTGTTTAATGGAATGCACCGAGGAATGCATCTGAAGTACGTAGTTTTCTTGGTTTAGCTGGGTATTACAGAAGATTTTTAAATGGATTTTCAAAGATAGCTTTGCCGATGACCAAGTTACTGCAGAAGAATATTCCTTTTATTTGGGATGATCAGTGTCAAAAAAGTTTTGAAACATTGAAGCGAATGTTAACCAAGGCACCAATTTTGACATTGCCAGAATCGGGTAAAGATTTTGTAGTGTATAGTGATGCTTCTTTGAATGGTTTGGGTTGTGTATTGATGCAGGATGGAAAGGTAATAGCCTATGCATCTCGTCAATTGAAATCACATGAATAGAATTATCCCATTCATGATCTTGAGTTAGCAGTTGTGATTTTTGCATTGAAGATTTGGAGACATTATCTTTATGGTGAAAAATGCTACATCTATACTGATCATAAGAGTTTGAAGTATCTTCTTTCTCAGAAGGAATTGAATTTGAGACAAAGGCGTTGGATAGAACTTCTGAAAGATTATGATTGTGTTATAGACTATCATCCGGGAAAAGCTAATGTTGTAGCTGATGCATTAAGCAGAAAAGCTGTAATTGAATTAAGAGCAATGTTTGCACGGCTTAGTATCAGTGAGGATGGAGTCTTTTGGCCGAATTGAGAGTAAAACCGGTAATGTTTGATCAGATTAGATCAGCTCAGTTGGAGGATAACAAATTATTGAAGAAAAGAGAGATGGTACAGAATGGCACAGCAGAAAATTTTAGTATTGATGATTGTGGATGCTTTAGGTTTCAAAATCGGATTTGTATTCCAAATACTTCTGAGCTTAAAAAGTTGATTCTACGAGAAGCTCATGATAGTTCATTTGCTATGCACCCCGGAGGCACGAAAATGTATTGAGATTTAAGAGAATTATACTGATGGCCAGGGATGAAAAGAGACATAGTAGAATTTGTAAGTAAATGTTTGACTTGTCAACGGGTAAAGGCAGAACATCAGGTTCCTACTGGATTGCTTCAGCCTATTAATATTCCTGAATGGAAATGGGATCGTATCACGATGGATTTTATTACGGGATTACCGTTGTCAGCAAGCAAAAAGAATGATATTTGGATGATAGTTGATAGACTTACCAAATCAGCACATTTTATAGCAGTCAGGACTGATTGGTCGTTGCAGAAGCTTGCAGACGTGTATATTCGAGAAATTGTTAGACTACATGGCATTCCGATATCAATAATTTTAGATCGAGATCCTCGGTTCACATCGAGATTTTGGAGACAGTTATATGAGTTGTTGGGTACTAGACTTAGTTTCAGTACAGCTTTTCATCCCCAAACTGACGGACAGTCCGAACGGGTAATTCAGGTACTAGAAGATATGCTTCGAGCTTGTATTATTGAGTTTGAAGCAGGTTGGGAGCGATATTTGCCACTGGCTGAGTTTGTCTATAATAATAGTTTCCAATCTAGTATTCAGATGGCTCCGTATGAAACGTTATATGGTCGAAAATGTAGATCACCAGTATGTTGGACGGAGTTGAATGAAAGAAAAATAATTGGGCCGGAATTGATTATTGAAACAGAAGAAACAGTCAAGAAGATTCAACAGAGATTAAAAGCAGCTTTTGACAGACAAAAATCTTATGCTGATCTGAAACGTCGGGACATTGAATATTCAGTTAGAGATAAAGTGTTTCTCAAAGTTTCTCCTTGGAAGAAAGTATTAAGATTTGGCCGAAAAGGAAAGTTAAGTCCTCGGTTTATCGGACCATATGAAGTTATAGAGAGAGTTGGACCAGTTGCTTACCGATTAGCTTTACCTCCGGAATTACAACAAATTCATGATGTTTTTCATGTTTCCATGTTACGAAGGTACCGATCGGATCCATCTCATATTATCTCTATTGAAAACATTGATATTAGACCAGATCTGTTATATGAAGAGGAACCAGTTAAATACTAGCTCGAGAAGTGAAAGAATTAAGAAACAAACGAGTCCCTTTGGTAAAAGTACTGTGGAGAAGCCATAGTGTAGAAGAAGCAACGTGGGAGCCAGAGGAAACTATGAGATCGCAGTATCCTCACTTATTTTCAGGTAAAATTTCGAGGACGAAATTTTTTAAGGGGGAGGAAATGTAACAACCCAAAATCCGTGGGCACCAGAAAAGTGTGTTATCGGGCCTCCGTCTTAGTGAAATAAGTTCGAAAATAATTATTAAAAATATTTATGAGTCTAGTAGTGTGTTTAATTAGGTTTTAATTAAGTAAATTTAGCTTAATTTAGAGTAATTAGTAAAAATGATTAAATTGAATAAGTGAATTCTGGAATATGTAATTATTTGAAAAGCGTATTGATTGAAAAATGATTGGTGATTTGAATTGTGAATTGAAAGTGATATAGGATTGAGAAAGTGAATTGAATACCCTATTAACTAGTCGGGCTGAGTCGGATATAGTTGGCATGCCATAGGATTGGAAGTGTTCAGGGATACTTCGACCTCGAGTCGATGAGACACTGGGTGTCACTATATTTCTTCGGATAGATTCGATGAGGTACTGGGTACCAACTTTACTTCGGCTAGGCCGATGAGACACTGGGTGTCAACTATTACTTCGAACTATCCGATGAGGCACCGGGTGCCATATTGGTGTGTTTGGTTAGATCCGTGTATCCGCCAAAGTCCGGGTTACGTTAATAGGGTGAAAAATTGAAATGTGAATTTGAGGCATTGAAACGAGAAAAATAAATTGAATTACGAATTGAAATTGGAATTGTGATAATAAGAGAAAAGTATGAAATGTATATTCATAAGTGATATAAATTTAAGTTTGAGATTATACATTGATTTATGAATTAGTACATATGACATTAATTGTTAGGTATTTTAATATTTATGTTTTTACTATTGTTGATATAATTTGAATTATGGTAATATCACTGAGTATATCCATACTCAGCGTACGGTTGTTTCCGTGCGCAGGTTAGTAGAAGTCAAGTGTCCCGGTTCAGCATCCAGAACATTCTCGACTCCAACACAAATTTGGTGATGTATATTTTTCTTTTGGGTAAAGGTGGCATGTACATAGGTGTTATATAGTTACTTGAATATGCATATTACTTTGGGTAGTGAAGGTTGAATTATAAGATTTAGATGGTTAAATGAAATGGTAAGAAAAGTATATGATATTTTGATACATGAACATTAAGTTGTTAAATGAATGAAGTTTTTAATCAATTTTGAATGATGCTATGATAGTTATTAAGTTGAAATTATGTTAATGATATAAATATTAGTTATATGAATGTGAAAAATTGGTGCTGGTTGTTTTAGTTTGAATTTGCAGGAGGTTTTAGGTAAAAATAAGCAGAAATGCTGCCGAAATTTTTATAAAAAAATTAGAATATTCGAACAAGTCCAGTTCTACTTTTAATACGTGTTTGAACTTTGAGAATTCAAGATAGGGACTCAATTATTATATTATACTATGAAAATTTTTAATAATTGTAAATTATTAGTAAGTTGTCTGATATGTCCGGTAATGCCTCATAACCTCGTTCCGGTAACTGTTTGGGGTTAGGAGGTGTTACATTTGATTTTCAAAATTATTATAAAAAATAAAACAAATTTTAATAATAAAATTGTTGATGCAATGTATAACAAGAGAGGAGTATTGAAGAGAGGAGAGTGGTTGCTATGGAAGTTGATTCATCTAGTCGAGATTGAGAGTCGAAGGTTATGGAGAGTGCGTAAAGGTGGAGAGTATGTTGGCAAAGCATAGGCTTGACATTCTATTAAGGTCGATATTTTCTTCATCTTTCCCGAGGGCATTTATAAGACTTGTCATCTAGCCATCATTATAAAGCGCTTGAGAGGATGCATTCAATGGGACGAGGATGTTTATGACACGACAGATATTGTCATTCGTTCTGACTCTGATGGGATGAAGCAGTTGAACCCACGTGATGTTTGATGACCAAATGACTTCATGTTCCTAATGAAGATTGAGTCATCCATTGTCAGAGTAGTCATCCCGAGAGGATGAGTTCACAAGTGACCTCTCAATTTGCTAGTGACATGTTTACTGTTGAGATGCCTTCTAGGATTGTTATATGTCATAACATGAATGGGGTATCAAAAAAATTAAAGTTAAGCATGTACTTCATCCCTTTACTTGATAAAAGTGAGAAAGTAATTCAACAGTTTATATGCAATAAATTAGGTAATACTATTAAACACTATCATTAATTGATTGAATGAAAAATTAATAGTTCAACAATTTATATGCAATACATTATGATAAGTTAGGGGGAAAAGTAGAAAAAAATATGCAAAGTAAGCTATTTCTTTTTCTATATTTACGGAAATATGTCATTTTTGGAGAGATAAACATGACATGAAAAAAATAATAGTGAGTAGGAGACTAGGAGAATAATCAAACCCAAGACTTAAAAACAAAACCGTTAAACATTTAACTATTTGACCAAAAGAGTTGATATGTAAAAAAAAACATTTTGTAAAAAGCATTTTTTGAAAAGTGCTTTTCCCAATACATGCTTTAGCCATGTCAGCTAAAAACTTTTTTTTGACAGAAAACATATTCTACTTTTCTCTCTAAAAGTAATCTATTTTCTTTTTTTTTATATTAAAAAATCGATCTATTTTTCTCTCCAAAAGTAATCTATTTTCTTTTTTTTATATTAAAAAATCGATCTATTTTCGTGACCTATTTTGCAAAAGAAAAAGAAGAAGCTTTTTCTCCCTAATTTTTCCTAATAATTAATACAAATAAAAGGTTAGATTAATTTATTGATTTTCTTAAAATCTAAATATCAAATTATGAAAAATTAAAATAGAGAAATATATTTTTCAGTTTTGTTTATAATTAGATTTAAAAAATTAAAATATATGACTCGAGGTTTATTAAATTAGTTTAATAAAAGCATTTAATCATTTAACATGGTTTTAGAACATAGGGAAAAAAGATAAATGGCCCGTTTTCAACAAAGTTCGGAGAAAAAGTCTTTATCAATTCAGTTCAAAATAGTAGAGTCTTAAATCTTAATCATCAAATTTTCTTTTTTCCTTTTTACAAAAATGAAAAAGTACTAGTACCAGAAAATAGGGGTAGCCCACGCGCCACAGATGCAAGTACGACATTTTAGAAACACTACCCCCAATTGCAAAAAATCGACGGTTTTGATTGCTCCTTGCAGTGCACTTTCACTCCAACTTCTTTACGTCACTCGCTTTCGCTCTTTTTTTTTCCCTCTTATTCTTTTGTCGTTTTATTCGCTTTTTTCCTCTCACTTTAACTTCGGCGGGACCCACCTCCCAAACACATCGATTGTGGGGACCACTCCTTCTCCCTTTTTTTTGCTTTTTGTTTTAATCATTGATGATGCTATTATTTTGCCTTTGATATTTTTAAATAAATATATATAAAAAAATATTAATATTTTACCGTCCATTTTTGGATTTGTTTAGAATTAATGTTTTTTGTATTTTATTTTGAAAAAACTTCACTAGCATTTACTTCATTGTTAACAAAAAGTGAGAAATACACTGACTAATACATTCTAAAAATTAAAATAAAAATTTATATCTATGTAAAATATATAAACATGAGAGTTAATCCTTTTAAAGATTCTTAAATTATAATTTAATTTAATTTCAAACTTTTAAAATTAAATTAAATTAAATTAAATTTACTTATGTAACTTGTTAAAAAATAATTTTTTTAAATTTTATAAAAATTAATCTTTTCAGAGTTTGCAACTGTCTACCTAATAATATTATTTTTAAAGTTTTAAATATATTGTATTAGATCTAAACTAGCATTTAATGTCTAAATTAATACTAAACTAATAGAAATACTTGATTGATATAATAATATTTATATTTGAGAACTGAATTACAATAATTTGAAATGTATAGCCCAATAAAAAAGTTGAGTGATAATATGGGGGTGTTTTTTGGAATTAATCCTGAAATGAATAAAGAAAAAGGCAGAATGAAATGAATGAATGCGGTCATTACTTTAACCTCGGCGTTTGTTCCGAGGTTTTTGTTTCCCCAACCAGAGCTCCAGTTGCCCGAAAATCTAGGTCAGCCCACCACTGGTTCACCTGCCCGAGATTTGCTACTGTACACGTGTGGCTTAGTGCTTGTCACCACTGAAACACATTGATCTACCATGCCATTCCACGTGGCACCTTAATAACATGACAAAATCTTTAATTAATTATATTACTCACCCTGTAAGTGAAGGCAGTATTCAATTTTGACGGTGCAATGAGCAGCGATCCCCTACGCCACCAACTTGTTTTAGTCCTCAGAATCGACCGCTAAGGTTGCATTTACGATGAACGCCTTTTTTCTTTTTATTTATTGATTAACGCCTTTATGTGATCATGCATCTAGATCCAAGCATAAACTTCGAGAGAATCTGTTGTGCGCTTGAAATATATATATAAATTAATTTTTAACATTATGTCAATATTAAAATTTTTAATGTTTACCTACTCTGAATAATGAGACTTTTACCATGTTGAACCGAAGATATAAATTTGGAGTACCCTAGTGAGTCGGTCAATGATATTTAATACAAATGAAGTGAGCAGTTAAATTAATTGATGTAGAAAAATGGAGCCAGATTTATGTATTGTAGGAGAAGAAGGAACAAACCCTGACACAGAGGGTACACCTTTGACTAAATTATATTTTCCTTTTCCTTTTATTCGTAACAAATAAATTTTATATGTAAATATGTAGATATAAAAAAAATGAATCATATGTGTGTTAATTATAGGTGAACAAAGGCCTCACATGGGACGAATCATGAATCATAATAGTGCATGATGGCACGAGTTAATTTAAAGAACCCATGAAAGATTTTAACACATTATTTTAATTACTGTAAAGTGGAAAGATTTGATTCCAATCACAAGGGTTTTTCTTTTCTTTTCTTTTTTTTTTATATTAGACAAAGACTTTAATGACATTGTTGTAACTTTTTGTAACATTAATTAGGCCGCTTCATATAATCTTAGCCCATCCATATTAAAAATACAACAAAAGAATAATTAACCTTTTGTCAGCTTAGTGTTACTTACCTTTTTTTCCCTTTAAAATACCAACATCTTTTTGCTTTTTAATCCAGCCTAGGGGCATGTAATGTAATTTTACATGGTGTTTTATTTTGAATATTTTTCATGATTTTTCAAAATATAATTATTATACCTTTATTCAAAATAAGAATTAAGTGTTGAGGTAAGATGTCTTTCATATATCTATATTTTGTTATTATATTAAACTAATTAATTAAGAGATTTTAATACGTAAAGTTTGATAATTATTGCTCAAACATTGTATTCATTTTCGAGTACATTTATATTGTAATTTAAATTATTCGATTTATTAAATTATTTTAAAAATATTAATAATTTATTTTATAACTAAAAAAACATTTTTATGTATGATATTAATAATATAATTAATCTATTTACATCGATTTTGAAGAGGTAAAACTAAAACAATATTATTATGTAACATACTAATAATTTATACTATATAAAAAGAGTTAATTTAAATATCAATTGGGTTTGGGTTTCAATTCAATTATGAAATTATCACACACTCATTTCTTTTCAAAGCAACGAATGTTAAAATTTAAGTTTGATATGTATCTTAAACGAACCTATTATTTTCTCAAAACCTATTTTTCAATTCCCTTACTTTTATACAAACTTTTCATATTTTAGACAGCCTTCGAACTTTAACAAATTTAATATTGCATGTTTAATTAATTGAAGAATAAAAAATCCAAATAATATTATATTTCAATAATTTTATCATTAAAATAAATACTATATTAGATTTTGGTAATATATAATCTTTCAATAAATTAATTTGATTTATTTAGGATTTACTCTTATAAATTTGTGAAGTCATGATGACCGAATCACTCGGATTCCGATTGAAAAGATGTACAATTTTATGCATCAAATGTTGAATAGAAATATTACTACTTATTGACACGTTTATATGTATGTTTCGAACTTTTAATTACTTTTTTTTGGCTTTTCATTTTCAACAAAGGTATTCGTGTCTCATTTGCCATCTAATGGGTAAATTCATAAAGAAAACGAGATTTCTTTACCCATTGATTTGGTAAAACTAAGGACCATAAAGAAAAAAGCACCCCCCATATCTTATTATTATTGTTATTTTCAAAAGAAAATTATTTCAAGATAATCGCTTGAATATTTGCCGATGAACTATTAATGTCAAAAGAAAGTAAATTGATTTAAATATATAATGATATTGTTAAAAAAATTGAATAATTCACCTTAAAACTAGTAATGTTTATGTAATATAATACTAATCCAAATTTCATCTGAATGGGTTAATCCCAATTAGCTATACTTTGGTTTATAGACAGTGTACTATAATTAGGTATTTGAATGTTGGATGTATATAAATTAACTATAATTACAAATATAGTTACATTTGAATAATTAATTGAATAAAATTGAGAAATTATAAATTAATTTTAGAAAAGGAAAAAAATATTATTTTGTTGTTTGATTCCTTGAATCTGTGAGTGCCGTTGTAATGACCCCTAGAATTAGTCGATGCGAAACCTGAAATTAGTGGGCTACCTAATTTATTTATTTATTATATGAAATTTTGTCTTCCGAATTTGATTCTTTGTGTAGCCAACAAATTTTATTCTTTCCTCTTCTTTAATCATTAAATAATTTCAAAGTTACTAGACTGTTTATTTGTTAGGAGGTCCACATACATATAACATTTAACAAATTCAACCTAAGTTTCAATTAATCAATTTTTTTTTTAATTCTCGACTCAATCAATAAAAAATGCATGTGATTTAATGATACAGTGTTTAGAATAGAATTAAGAGATTAGAAAACAAGTCGAAATGAACAAGTAATCGATTCTCTTGTTTGTTTTCGATTCAATGGGTGCATAGACAAATGGGGTATGCTGACTTGTTTTACTTCTTTTCTTCTTTTTTTTTTAAATTTTTTTTTAAGTTTAAATATTTGAATTAGAGTTAAACTTTTTAAGAATTATAAATCTTTTAAAATACTTAAATAAGAGTTATAAAGCTTTTTGAATATGCTCAAACAACGATTTTTCAGGCATTTCACTCTAGTTTGTAATACAAAATTAGGTGAATGTTAATATGTTTAAAATAAACAATACAGCAACCGAGCGAGGATGAAGCCAACAATTTTGTTGGGGGTGGATGAATTATAAATTTTTTAAAAGATTCAAATGTAATTATTAATATATAATTCCATTATTTTTAAGGGATTAAAAATAACAAAATTATAAATTAATTATTATAAATTAATTTATAATTTTATTATTTTTAGAGACCTTAAACAAAAAAAATACTTTTAAAGGTCAAAGCCCTTACTAATTCCCTAACTTTCTCTTTGCAACTGAGTCAGATATTACTTTAAAAGGAAAATAAATAAAATGAAGAAATTGATAATAATAATAATAATAATAAAAAGTACAAGCACGTATTTTGGATTATACAAAATTTGTTTGATATATTAGGTCAAAGAGATTGCTCCGTTAGACAATACATCAAGTCAAAAAGTAGGGCTCGGCCAAACTCTACCGCTTCATTAATCTGAGTTTTGCTTGATAAGACTATTGCCACTTATTGTTAGGGGCGGGAGGAGGAGCAGGTAGTCACCTTGTCCTCTCCCCCAAAATGCAAAATTTATTGTGTAATCTTTCTAATTTTTAGAAAATCATAAATTAGTATAATTATAAAATCATACTTTTCAATTTTTGTCTCATAAAATATTTTCTGACTTCAACATTGTCTAGATCTGTTCATGGATTGGGCCACTCAGCTCGACTTGAAGGCTCGCCCAAAATGTTAGAGAGTTTGGGCAAAAATATCAGTTAAAAAAATAGACATGAACAAAAAATAAGGCCTGTTTTAAAAATAGGTCAAGCCTTGAGTAAGTCATTTTTTCCCGGCCCGGACCGAGTTCACTAAAGGAAAAAAAATCTACTTTTTTTGTTTTGTTTTTTAATGTTATGTTTTCATTGTTTTCTCTCTATTTTACTATAATGTTACTATTATGTTGTTGTTATTATTTACATATTGTATAAAATTTTTTTATTGTTAATTTTGTTATTATTTTAAAGGCATTCGTTAATTTTGTTATTATTTTACAGGCATTTGCTTGTTAAATTGCATCTATTTTAGTGTTATTTCAATATACATATTTTTTTAAAATTTATTTTTAATTTGTTGGAAAATATTTATTTTTATTTTTTAATATTTTAATGTATTATATGTATTTAAAAATAATATAAAAATTAATAATGGTGGGCCGGTTCAAGCCTGTGTTAGTATTTTTATCTGAGTCGGCCGAATTAAGCCAAGCCTAGCAAATAAGCCTAAATTTTTAGTTGAGTCCAACTTGACTCATAAACACTTCTAACCCTACCTTCAATTCCGTTGCTAAGTCATTAACTTAATTAATATCTACATAATAAAACTCTAGTGATAGATGGCCAATCAAAGAGAGCTCGTGACCTGCAAACATTTTTTTAAATACCTCTCCATAATCAATAGAGAAGACATGACAACTACCTCGACTTCCAACTTCATCTCCTCTCTCGACCGAGCTTATCATCTCCGCCTCTCTAAATCTCCATTTTCTTTCCATTAACAAGATTCATTCAAATCATTATTTTTATAAAAGAGAATTTTCTATTACATTAAATATTCTTTAACTTAATATCAAATAGTAAAATAAACGAACTATCAACAAGTGTTTAGTATATTTCATTCTTTTAAAAAAATATAAGTTTAAATATTGCAAGGTTGAAGTTAGAAAATTCTTTTAAAAAGGTCGAAATTAAATTATAATTTTTACGATAGTAATAAATATAATTTTACCATTTTAATAGCTTATATCTTTATAAATTTTAAAAGATTAAATCAAAATTTTATAATTTTTAAGAAGTTCAAAGTGTAATTTTACTTTTACAAATTTTAAATTTTAAAAATTTTAAAAGACCTAAATAAAAATTTTCTTACTTTTAAGGACCGAAATAAAATTGTAATTTTATTTATCGTCTATTTGTGTTTTATGTCAATTTAAATTATTTTATAATTGCTCTAATATATATTTATAATTATTTACTTATGATTATATTATAATTACATTTGTAATATTTTAAAATGTATATATTGTATTTTCAAGAAATCTAATAATAACATTCGTTATTCGATGCAGCGGCGTTAGAGCAAGACGTTATAAAAAGTGTTGAGCATGTTGGCTACTTCAAATATTAACACGTATATATACAATACATAACTTAGGTCACGGTAAAAAGATCGGATTCTAGCTCAAACTGCGAGGCAAGTAACAATAACCTGAATATCCACGTGGAACAATAGTCTGGTCCCACGTGTGTCTCCCTAACGCCTGCACATAAATATTTCTTGTGAAATTATTTCATAGATTCTTTCAACCATAATATTTATATCTCTATTATTTTCATCTCATTTATACATAATAAAATTTTAAAGTCATTATCTTCTCAAATCCATCAAAAGTTTCCTGCAAACCCAACATCAAATTAAGTTTATCCAGCATTGTCGTATGGTTGTCGAAGCCAGGAAAAATAAAACCTACTTTAAAAAAGAGAGTAGAAAACAACAAAAAAGGAGCAAGTAAAATAAAAATAAATAAGCGTGGTTAAAATTAAAAAAATAAAATAAAGTAAAAATAAATAATATAAGGAAATAAACGAGTAGTATAAATTCCCGGTAAAAATGAATTTCAATGTTCTTTAATAAGTTGATTATAGTCATCGACGACTGTCTAGTAATCTCATCTCTTTTTACTTTCTCAATAATCAAAATAATCATCTTAATTACTTTCTTTATTGACAAACAATCATTTAATGATCGCTTAAGAATTTAATTTAACCTTAAGAAGGGAAGGGACCTAATTCTAACTAACAAACATGCTGCCGGAGTTTATTTAAGTTAGAATAAGTGCACACACTACACAAATAATCATGCAATCGTAATCAATATTAGAAATCCATCCATCAACTAATTATCTAATTGACAATGCAATCACTTTAAGGTTATCAAATATCGACTGAATATTTAACAAATCTAAACAATTGTAATTAAATCAGAAGATATGCAGATATTAAAGAGCAAAGAAATATTAAAAGCAATTCGATCTCACAAACTTACAGAATTAAACTTCAAATATTATGTCAACTAGAAAAAAGGGTTTAGAAAACTCATAAAATAAAATAAAACAAAGAACAACTAGGTCTGAAGCTCTTTAATATTAAGCTAATCATGTATGTTTATAGAATAAAAATAATATAATGAAGAAAATACAAAAATAACCTTAATTTAAATAAAGCAGAGTTTTTAGTGTTGTAATTGGATTTGGAATTGGAAAAATAGGTAAATTCAACACATAAGTTGAGAAGAAAAAAAATTAATAAATACGACAAAGTGTTGGATATATATTTTCACTCAGTAATATTAGATAAATTTGATGTTGGATTTACCGTGAATATTGTGATGGAAAAAGTTTACTATGTATAAATGATATAAAAATAATGACGTGTCTATTTTTAATTGGTAAGAACATAGATGACGTGGTAAGAAAGGTGTACAAATAATTTATTTATTTTTTATTAACATTCAGTTCCTTTTAATATTACAAAAATAATATTTTATTTTCTATTGTAAGCTTTTGTAGTTGTTTTAAGGTGGCATGGCAATATGGCATTCCTCCCAAGTAATCTTTGCTTTTGTTGTTGTTGTTGTTGTTTTTTGTTTCTCTCCTTCCTATATATCTAATTTAAATTATTCGGCTGCTTTTTTAGGAAATTAAAAAAAAAGTTTTTTTATTAATAGTTTAATTGAAAAAGATTTAACTAGTAGTTGAGTTGGTCAATTCATCTGGACGGTTTAGGTTTGGAAAAATAAAAACAGTTATCTGATAAAGAAAGAGATGAAAAAAAAAAGTGTCAGCTTCTCCAAAAATCTTAAAAAATGTATATAAATAAACTTTTTATGAGTTAAATTTTAAATTGGATTATGATATAGTCTAATAAAATTTATTGTTTGTTGAGTAGAGTAGGTGAATAATAGAGATTCTTTGCCCTCGGTGGCAACAAAATAGGTGAGCCTAATATGTATTACATTAAGGTTTTTAATAAAAATGTAGAGAAAATTAAAACTACCATTTTAACATTATTTTATAAATAATATTAAAACCATTACCTTTGTATCATTATTGAAATGTGCAGCGGCAGGCAGTTAGCCTCTTTTCTTTTTCGCTTCAAATACTAAAATAAAAATGGTGAAATTCTAAAATTGTAAAGTCTTAAACAAATAAAATCCTTCAATTCATAAAAAGTTAAGAGATTAAATGGTAATTTTATTTTTTTTAAGACTAAAGGAAAGAGAGCCTATTTCTATAGGAGCTGGGATCCTGTGGGTTATGGGCCCACCACGCTTCCGCTGCGCCACTCTGATTAGTTATTTTATATGTACAATAACTAAATATAATCTAAAAACTCAGTACAAACAGCCGGAACCGTTGTTTTTGTTTCGATGTCCCTGAAATCTAGATAAAGCTTGTTAATGGATTCTGTATGTTTTTCTATTAAGTTAATATTATATCATAGTATTTGTTTTATATTATGATTATTAGGAATAATATATAAAAAAATCAATGAGTTATATGAATCAATAAAAAAAGTCTATGAGTTACATCTGTCTATAGCTTAAGCTGGCCAAGGCTAGATCTTAAAAAATAATAATAACAAGTTCAAGCCTGGTGAATCCAAAAAAACCAATATTATTACGTAGAAAATAATAAAATATATTTTATATTAAAGTAAATTATAAAAATAGTCACTTTTGTTTGTTTCAGGTTACATTTTAGTCACTTATGTTTGAAATGTTACGTTTTAGTCACTTATGTTATTATTTTGTTACGAAATGATTACTCTTCCATTAAGTTCCGTTATCTCCCTAACGGTAATCCTACATGGCAGTCCAACTAAATTTTGAGTGCCAACTTGGATTTCCTAAAGGTATGAGATTAGATTTTTTATTAAATAAATTTAATTAATTAAAAATTTTAAACCCTAAATCTTAGTTAAAAAACCGTTCATCTCCACTTTTTTTAGTTTTCTTTCTCAATTGACTAAAAAAGCTATTATCATCAAAATTTATTATTCACGTACAAAAACAAAAGAGGATTAAATGGAGGATCCAAATATGTCTTCTTCACCGACAAATCTATGTTCTAAAACTTCAAATGAAGTGGTTGTCGACAAATAAGAAGATGATAATCGTTTTTGTTCCTAATCATTGTATTTTCCAGTTCTTCACATTCTTGAATAATTAGTTTCTCAATCCAATTTTTTCTGATCTGAATCGCCTTGTTTGTTCACAATCCCTTTGTGGATATCTCTTTTTTTTATTTGAAATTCTTTTAGTTGTTAATATTCATATCAAGAATTTTAATTTAGGGTTTTCAATAAACAATAAAAAATCTAATTTTTTGTTTTTCAGTATTGAATAAAAGAGATAGAGGATTGCAAAGAAGACATACTTGAACTCTCCATTGAATCTATCTTTATGAAGCAGTCAATTTGATTTCAACTATTTTGATCTTAATAATAGTTTTCTAATCAAATGAAAAAAAATTGAAAAAAAGAAGAGACTGAAGAAAAATTAAAAAGAGGAGATGAACAGATTTTTAGTTAAGGTTTAGGTTTAAAAATTTTAATTAATTAAATTTTTAATTAAAAATCTATTTTCATCCCATTTAGAAATCGAAGTTGACATCTAAAATCTAGTTGGACTGTCACGTAGGATTACCGTTAAAGAGATAACGGAACTTAACGGTAGAGTGATCACTTCGTAATAAAATAATAACATAAGTGACTAAAACGTAACATTTCAAATATAAATGATTAAAATGTAACCTGAGGCAAACAAAAGTGACTATTTTTATAAATTACCCTTTATATTAATATTATATAAAATACATTAAATTAAATTTATATAAATTCGAGTGAAACTGGCCGAATAAACTACTTAACCCATAAGTAGCTCTAATTATATATAATAATAAAAAAAAGGTTTTTTAATACTTAATAAGTAATAGATTGGAAGCGCCATTTGTAGTTTCATGCATCCAGAAATGATATTTGAATCCGAACATTTGCAATTATTTCATCTAGTCATAAGTTAAGGTTTTCTTTGTAATCAACTTATTATGAGAATTATAACTCATCTTAAATATATTTATAATTTAGATAATGATTTTTTTACGAACATTATTTATTTTTCTTATTACAAAATTATATAGTTTTACAATAAAACAAATTTTAAAGATCATTATTTATAATTATTTAATAAATTATGAATCTTATACATCATAAAAACTAAATAAACGATTATATTTTATATATAATAATTTACTTTAGGGCATGTAAGCTATTTGAGGACATGGATTGGTAAATCAACTTTTGGTCTTGATTTATTTAAAATTAAATATTTGAACCTATTATTAACAAAAAACAAATTCTACCGTGCACCTGGATATCAAATATTCGAATACTTATAATATCAGCATATACGAATACAAACATATCCAGATAAAATAAAATAAAAAAAATTAAATATCTGAACTGAATCCATACGATCCACATCTGAAGTGACTTCAGTTTGGAATTAAAGAAATGCCTGCCTCATTTCGAGTTCATCATGTCCTTGAGGGAAAACCCAAAAACTAGATGGAAAAGAAATACAATACCAGAAGCAGTCATCAGTCCAAACAAATGGCATTAAAAACATTGCTGTCATTCTACATATTATGGGGAGCAACTCCATTGTCAAACAAACCCAATTTCTCACATCAAAGCCATGACCAACCTTTTTTTTTAATACCACCAGTAATGTCTACAAGCACTATGAACCACTTCAAACATTTTTCCGACCTATACTAAGGAGTACAATTACATGTCATTGAGCTGAAAGGGACAGGCGATTTTCCTGGCATACTATATAAAAATATTTTCACCTCTAAAATGCTTCTGTGTCTATTACAGACGGGTTTAACCTGAAAAATCAATGGTCATTATGGCCTGGAGTCTTTTATCATCAAACCCTTTCGAGAAAAACCTTACAATGTAATGGTTCTCTCTCTTGAATCAATAATCATTCTCCGAAACAATGCAAAACTTCAAGCAGGTATCTGGGGTTATCCTTTTTCTTTCTCAGCCAATGTGTTCACATATAGCCCCCATTGCCATATATTACCCTTCAATTACAGCTATTCCTGCCATCAGGAATCATTTTATGGGGATATAGGCAGAACTCAAAAACTGACCTCAAACCGGCAAATATTTTACACTTCAGATTGGGATTATATTTGGGCACACAAGGGCAGCGCAAACCAAGTTGCTAATTGTAAATACTATAACCTGTTAAAGCCTATGCATCCTTATTCTTAACCATTAAATTGAAGTTTCTGGTTTGGGAGCCATGTCCCTGCTGAGAAGCCTGCAAGTTTAGTGGCTGTTTGTTGAACTGAGCAAAGGGCTGGGAGTAGAGAGAATTCATAAAACCCTGCAAATGGATAGATATAGATTTAACACAGAAAAAGAACTTTAAAAGGTCAATGTGTATCCCAAAAATGAAGTCAGAAAATACGCAACAGATTTTTAGCCGACAGACAATGACTAGCAGGTCAAATTCACAAGAATATCTGGGCTGCTTTGTAGTTAGAAAACGAATTTTAAAATCTTGCAAGCTTGATAATTTTATAGACAATAATTCCCTATCAATATGCGATAGTACAAGAAGCAACCTGAGACTGAAGCTGGTTGGGATTCACACCACAATGGCTCTGTGATGCATCATCCTGTGAAGGGTCACTAAAGCCAACCTGAGTAAACAGCCCTCGTGATCCACGATTCATGTATTCCTGCAAAAATAGAATCCCGTTAGAAGAAAACCGGGAAAAAGTAACTAATTACACCATGGCAATTTCAGCAAACCTGAGACATGAAATCATTTCCAGTGCCAACACGAGAATATCCAGCTTGAGAATTCTGGTTTAGGAAGTTCCCTAGAAAGCCACTCTGTGCTCCTTGTGTGGAATAATCAGCAGCATACCCACCCTGTGAAACCTGCACATGAATCATAACCAAGCAACCCACATTGTCAAACCAGAAGTCAAGCACCGAAAGGAACTTTCTTGTTTTATTGACAGAAAAATTACAAAGAGAAAAACTCATGGGAAACAGATTATTCTGAACATCTTCAACGACTGTCTAATGCTTTAATCTCCTCTAAGGAAACATCCGACAACAATGCCATTTTAGTTGAAAGTTTGAACTTTACCTTCTATTTCCCTTCTACTTATTTTAGACCATAACATTGAGGCTTGGCATAAATGCCAGTCAAATACCACCAAACCCTGCTAACTAATGTATGTCAAACGGGATTGAGAAGATATTATTGATACAATAAAAATATAAGTCAACAGCCTATACCTGTGTAGAAAAATCAGCAAAGTTATAACAAACATGTGAGCCTTGGGTTTTGAAGTCATCACCCGAGTAGTCCTGTCGAATATTCAAATAAACCAATAAACATAAATTGCAATTATAGAATAAATGATAAAGATTACTGCAAAAATAAAATACCTGGGACATTACCCCGCTTGAAAATCCATCATGTAATGATTGGTTTGGCCCTTGGACTGTCATCTTTAAAAGATAATAATAAACATACTCAGTCCCATGAAGTCAAAGACGGTATTAAGACACAAAAAGTAGAACAATAATAATATGGAAAAGATATAAGTACAAACATTATTCACAAATCCAGGTTGAGATAATTGACCACCCATAGATGGCTGGCCGTTTGGATTTTCCAGAGGAGGGAAGTTAAAAGCAGACCCAAGAGTTCCAGCATTCTGTGGTGTGCCTTGCTGGTGCTGGAGACGACTGCTGATTGGAGCACCAGCATTACCACATCCAGCTCCAAAGCCTCGGTTTCCAGGTTGTGGGACCTGAGGAACAGCTCCCACAGGTCCAAGTACAGCTTCATGAGTTGGAATAGCATAAGGTTGGGAAGGAGGACCAGGAAATGGTGGAAGAGGAACCTGGGGCATTTCGAACCTGGTAGGTTGAACCCCAGGCTTGTGAGTACCATTAGGAAGACCGGGAGGCATATACGCACCTGCTTTGGCAACATGGGAAGGCTCACACTATATTATAAGCAGGGAATAATCTCCATCAACATTAATAATACATGTGAAAAAGGCATAATCTATTGTTCTTCTGCATGTCAGCACAAGACATATCACTTGCATGTCCCAAAAGTAATGCTATAAATGGCATATAAGTTGTAAACTCAAGATGCTCAAGAGCTTACCCTGAGCACGACTATTTCTTCTATCCGCATTTGGACTGGATGAGGCAGCAGATGCAAAATTATCATTAGGCACAATCCCAGGTCCACGGGCAAAGAGAACTCTTCGATCGTTGTACACCTATAAGACACATTTGAACTCGCACTAGCCTCAACATCTAAGACACATTTGAACTCGCACTAGCCTCAACATCTAATAACTAAAAATAAATTGGGAGAGGCACCATGCAAAAGAAAAAGCTTACAATTTTAACAAATAACAGGCATTATCCTACTATCCTTTCATTCCATAGACAAACCTTTTTGGGCTTTTGGAATTGAACCATACTCTGCTTCAAGTTATTTAGGGGTCCTTCAACGAGGCACTCATGTTCCTGCAAAACTTAGCAGAAAGGGCTCAGCAAGCAGGATACTGAGTTTCTCTGAGGCACAATGAACACTAAGGTTCACGCTAACATTTGCATATACTAGCAGTAGCATAGTTACAAAAATAATCAGGAAGCTACCTTGTAATGTGTCAATAAACCATTCCACAGAGGTTGTTTGCTAAGAACTTTGGGGTTTCCAAGAATTACAATACCATATCGAGCACGTGTTAAGGCAACATTAAGCCTGCGGGGATCATTTAGAAATCCAATACCCTAAAAAGTTTATAGAACAGTTTAAAAGTAGCTTGTTAGTTTGTTTCATAATTAAAGCATATAGAGAGAGAGAGGACAGAGAGGGTTAAAATATTAGTATTAAACTTGGAACTAACACCATAACTAGAGGTTAATCCATCAAACAAATGAAAAATATCACAAAGAAAAGCTTTCAACAAACTTATGAATAGTGAAGAAATTGAATATTAGTTTGACATAAGACTGAGATTCAGAAAGACTGATAAACCGAGTCAAAATTGAAAACTCATTAATGAAGATGCTTCAAATGTTATTTCACATCTTGAAAAAATATGTTAACCAACCTGATGTTCATTACTTCTCACACAAGACAAGATGATGTAATCTTTTTCCCGTCCTTGGAACGAATCAACACTTGCAACCTGATATAAACCCAACAAATTAGATAATATACAACTACATAAATGGCCAAATATCATACAATTCAAATCCACAAATTACCTCAATTTCTTTGTAAAGCTGCTGTCTCAAAGCACCAGTTCTTAACATATAATTTACAATATATGCCCTTTGTCCCTCATACGGTGTTATGACCCCAATCTGTAATATATCAACACAGTTAATCAAAAGTTAGAATACTGCCTGATATCAATCTGAAAATAAAATTTAAAAGGTTAAGTCCACAAAATCACCTGACTAGGAACAACACCACTCCTCAAGAATGTGGTAACAATCTTTTCAACATTTGCAGCCTCAGTTCGATTGAGATATGATGTACCACTAGCACTAATCTCCTCTTGTCCCATCTAAGAAAAACTATGCAATTACAAGGCAAAACCATGGAAAGAACAGTACGATATTGTTCTCTTTTTGTTCCTCTCCCAAACCACTGGCACACACACAGCGATAAATAAAAAAGAATATGCACGGGAGACCAAAGATAATTTGTCTTGTGATTACACTATCCACCACAGTTCCAATACCTGTACATAAAAAAACATGGGACGATTAGGCACAGGCCAAGGAAAATCAATGCCCGATGATTGCCTTTCATTGATTGTCACTCCATTTTGTAATGTGCCTTCATAGAAGCTATTAGAAGGAAACTCTGATAAACATGGGTGCATACGGTATTGGACCTAAAATTGAACAGACATTTACTATCAGACACGTATTTTCCATTAGCAATCACACTTGCATGAAGTGCAAAACCAGCAAACATATAGGTACATCACCTGTAATCTAATTGGTTTAACACCAAGTAAAACTAGACGTTCAAATAGAGATTGTGCTAGCCCAGCACGAGCTCCTTTCTTGCACATGATAACAGGACCAAGTTGGCAATGATCACCAACAAGAACAACCTAAAATATATTTACCAATTAGAAGACCGAACAACAAAGATTTAAGGGAAGAAAGACAAATCATGTCTCACTAGGTTTGATATTCCATTACCTGCTTCACTCCAAGAACTAAAGGAATGAGACACTCAGGTTCAGTTGCCTGAGTAGACTCATCAATAAGTACCTAAATAAGAGAAAAAAGAGTGTAAGTGCCTTTATTTGTTTAGTGTTTATCAAAGACTACATATCTGATGTATTCAACCTGGCGGAACCTAAAATTTGCCAATCTAGGATCTCCAGCCCCAACACAAGTGCAACAAATGACATCAGCGCTTTGGGATATTTCTCTCTCTGTTGCTCGCTTTAGTGCTTTGTACTTTTTCTCATCACTACTTGACAATTCACCTGCAGTATTTATGGTTAAAATAATAAGGTGTTTTAGCATTAGATAAATAAAGTTCAGGGGAGGTTAACATTTTCAATTTCAGACAAGACATGCACATTCACTGTCACTCTGTAAGTTAATTGAGAAGTTCTCTTTCATCCCAGTTTAAGCAGGGCAATGTGGATAATTATCCCGACCTTGTTCATCTTTCAATAGTTGTAACTTGTGAAGTTCACTTTTCTCAGATGTGTCAAGATGTCGAACCTGCATAGAGTAAAAGCAAATATTAACAACACAATAAATATAGAACAGAAATGGGTAGCAGAATAAGACACCACAAACCTGATAATGCAGGGTCAAATGTTCAACAGGAGAACTCACAGCTTCCCTTGATTTCGCACAAAGCCTTACAACCTTCAGACGAAAAAAAGCACATTGGCAAAGAAGTATCCATTTACAGATAAATACAAGTTTTAAAGAATTAATAACATTAGTGCAATTTTGAAAGAATTGCTAGCTTCCAAAGCACCTTGGCAGTTGATCAAAATTTGTTTTAACCTTAAACATGCCATTGCTTTATGTTACCAACCATCAATCCCCATCTAGAAAAATGTAAAATAGAAGAGACACCAAGCATCCACTACTGAAAATCACAATAGTTAGCTGACATTAAAACTAGGTTAGAGAAGAAGATATCTTACAGGTAGACAAGCTACAACTAGGGATGCAGTGCAAATAAGATACTTAATGGGGAAAAAGAAAGAAAAGAAAACAGTACACTCATCACAGTTCTTATTATTTAATCATAACAAAGAAAAGAATGACACTGGAAATAAGCTTAAACTAAATAAGGCTTCTTTGACAGCAGTACATTTTCTCCAAATTTTTTCATTGTATTAGTAACAACCAAAACCTAAAGAACAAGACACATGCAAAAGGAAGATGATTAAGAACGCCCTAAAATTACCACAATAATAAGGCAAAACAGTTTTAACCACAACTAGCATTACCACAAGCAGAATCTAACTTCTCTACCTTTAACCCAGTGGCACTTATCTTTTCAGCTAGCTGGTCAACAGCCACATTACTTGGAGCACAGACTAGAACCTGATAAGAGAAAGGAATATCAGATCTAGAGACAAAATAAAATATGCACTATAACAATCTCATTTAGGTTCTTACCTGTCCCTGACCCTGATTAGCCATGTTATAAACAATGGCAGCAGAAGTAACAGTTTTTCCAGTGCCAGGGGGCCCTTGAATCAGGCTTATTGGCTTCTGAAGAACACTCTTTACAGCAAAAGCCTGTTCAACAAAAGGTCAAGACAATTTGATGTGAAAAACAGTTAACAAAAATCATATGATGCCAAGCAGATGCCAAACAGCCATACTTGAGATGCATTCAGTTCTGGCAGACCAGGTGCACCAAAACGTCGAGGCAGTGTATTACGAACCATTTGAACCTCAACCTCATGGCCAAGAAGGTGGTGGTAAATATAACTGCAAGAAACAAACAAATTAGTTTACTTGGAAGGAACTGACAATTCAAGTCCAACAGATTTGCAATAAGAAACATAAAGTTTTAAATGCTAGAAGGCAGTTGAAATGAGAGTGGCCAAAATTTGCCTTTAATAAAGACAGAATAAAAGCAATGAAGCCAACCGTTTAGAGAGACCCTTTTATTCTTCAAAAATAAATTCCTTCATAGATTTATTAAAAATGCTAGCCCAGAATGTAAAGAAAATGAAAATATTAGCACATGAAACTGGCAAATAAAAAAATATATGAAGATATCTGCCATGAAAATCTAGAATAAAAAGGAAGTCCAAAGAAAACAAAATATCTAACTTACCCACTAACACTTGTTTCATCAACTGCAAATGTTTTCATTGCCCCCTGCATCCGGTCAAAGCTTGTACTCTTCCAGACAAAATCAACACTGAATCCATGGCTGACATCAATAGGAACTCCCTGCACCACAACAGAAATAAGCATCAATTTCTTAAGTACTTGCCAAAAGCCAAAATAAACCAACAAAACAGAGAAATATCAAAACTACCTGACTAGCACGGAGCTCAAGTGCAACTTCCTCTTGTGCCGTTAGCTTGATCTGAAACAAGAGAGAGAGTTTTGTAAGTATATTTCTCAGAGGTGCACCAGATGCATGAAACTTGATGAAGAATATAATAAAATATTATCAGGTTTCTACAGACAATACATAGAATCAACATCACATAAGTACAGGCATACATCAAAACCAGAATTAAATGGGCAAGCTCATAAAGGACACATACCACATGCCCAACAGCCTGCCATGCTAGGCGGGCAGCATCTCCTGAATAACGCAGTCGCAACTCATCACCAGGTACTAGACGCAGCTCATTGTCTTCCTACAGCACCACAAAATCAGGTTTAATATTTATTAACTTAAAAACAATAGACATTGGCATAAAGAGAGAGACGGGGGAGGGATAAACCAAGAACACAATTATGTAAAGGAATAAATTAAGTGAAAATTATTACTAAATCACAGAAGTAAGGCACCTTTGGAAAAACAAAATATGCAACTTGTTTCTTGTTTAAGCCAATATCCCATCGAACGGTGACATTGTCCTTGCTTTGAGATTCTTTCATCATCTGCCGAAAATGAAAATCTGATTTAGGCATGAAAATTACATATTAAAATAACAAGTATGAACAGGATTATACATACTTTATCATAGTCAGCTTCAAGCTTAATAAGTGGCGCAAAAACATTTTGATACTGCAAAGAAAATCATCAACTTATTATTGCAAAGGAAAGAAGCAATTTCTTGTCTTTTCACAATAATAAACGAAAGCAAAACAAAATAATGAAATTATTGCAAAACTGGGCACCTGATAAGCATCTTCATACTTCAAGGCCACAGGCTGAGGTTCATCATCTATGCCAGGCTTCTCAAGATCTTCAAGGGAAGTATCAGGATTTGTCTTCCAAAGCTCTTCTACCTTGTTTATCTGCTGAGCACTTATTTGCCGTGCCCTTAGCTGTTCTTGTTCAGATGGGACCTGTGAGATTGAAATAATTAGGAAGTCCTCAAATCAACAGGTAACTGTCATATGATAAAAGAAACACCAACCTTAACTAACCACTGCAAAAAGCATCTATCATCAATAAGGGGACACCACTGACTCAAGTCCCAATTCATGTCCTTAAAAGCATTAACATTCAAACAAGGTTCTCTACAAAGAAGAACAACAACGCTCTCTGTCTTAGCAGATATAAAACCAAGAAGGAAAACATTTCTGCATCCACAGTTGTAGCATTCAAGAATTGTTTCTCCCAAAGGACTATCCTTATGAAGGCAGACTTCCTTGTGTTTAGCTCGTACCTAAAAGGGAACAAAAAACAAACTCAATAATCAACAGTATCCAGTGACTATCTCCAACTGGATAATCTAGTACACTTGTTCATAAATACTCCATTTATCTTAGTTAATAACATATAAATTTAGTAAAAGAAACTCAGATGCAATAGTGGTTTGAGCACAGAAGCATATATGCAAGGAACAATGGCAAGTACACAACTAAATTGGAACTTATCAAACACAGTGAAACCAAAGCCACCAGGAAGTACCTTTTTTCAAACAGAATAACAAGGGTACATTATGTAAACTTACTGAATCACAAAATCTAGTCCCAGTTCTCTTAAGCCCATTTTCCCACAGCATCATCCCTAGACTGAAGAAACCAGAAAACAATTGTTTTTGTTCATGTAAGATAATGCTCACTATTAGGTTGCAATTTCTGTTGTCAGATGTTCTGGTTTCAAGATTGCAATGTATTTTGGACAAGGAAAGAGAAAACAAACAAACAAGCATGTCATATTGCAAAACCAGTAGATGCGAGAGAACACACCATGGCAGTGAAAGAAGGATATCAAGATACAAGCAGATTTGATTAAAGCATAAGAAAAGCACAGGTGTGCTTAACAGTTGCAACAATCAACACTGATCCTCAACATGTAAGTGAATCAAACAAAACTAATTCCTAGAGTGAAACAAAAAGGTAATCATGTTACAATTCCAACAAGAAAAAAGGGTCTGTCCCATGATTTCTAGATGAAGGGCTGGCTTCTGATAGCATTCTATATTATCCCTTTCCTTCAACAAATATTGACACAGATCCTGCAGAATCATGTACTAGCAACAATCCAACATAAAGATCTGTCCGAAGATATTAAGAGAAATGTCTGAGTTCTGATTGCCTTATAGCAAATCCCTTTATTTAAGAAAAAAACAGTTCTCTCAGTACCAACTATCAACATCAGGAGTGTAGTAGCCTAGCATCCTCAAGGAAATGAAGGACAAAAATTACCTTCAATTAAGTCAAATGAAACTCTACTATTTTAATCTTAGAATAGCCTATAAGAGGAAGGGGAGTCACTAAATGGTGCCATCATTTCATGAACTTGTTAATGCATTTCTGAACCATATTTCATTGTCGAGTCAAAATCACCAGCCGAATTACCTAGTTTAAACCTTCAAGACTGCATATATTAACTTGGAAGGAAAATTTTACCGCTAAAAGTATCATAGACAGTTAATACGAATCATATCGTTTCTAAATCGGCATACACTTACATTAAGCTCCAAAAAGAAAAGAAAAGAAAAAACCTCAAAGTCGACACCCTAAAATTAAAGCACCCTTTCTACTTAACGCACTCTCTCCCTAACAGATGCCTTCCATATTTCAACATAAATCTTCAACTTGCAAATCAACACCAATGTAATATCCATTTAAACTTAATAAGCAATTTTTTTAAGCTAATGGATAAAAGGAGAAGACTTACGAGATGATTAACAATATGCGAGCCAGATGTATTCCCTCTCGAATTACAGAACCACTTCCTACACGAAGGGACATTACAGCGAACCACGCAAGCCGGGTTTGAAACCCCACAATACCGACAAGAGTGCTCGACGGAATCCGCTTTTCCGTACTCATAACCACCATCCTCATCCCCAGCTGTCTCCTCGAAATTCAATCCACTAATCCCATTAGCTAACGCATCAACCACGGTCCTACTACAAATACTGCTGTTGTTATTACTATTTACGCCACGGGCAGCGCCTTTTGAAGCACTAGAGGGAGAGGAGGAGGCAGCAGTGTCGGAGCCGGAGCGATCAGCGGCGGTGGCGTCGTAGGGTGTCGGCCAAGAACAAATCGGGTCTCGAAAGTCCGTGTAGCCGAAATCGGACTCGAGTTGGGTGTTGAATTCGAGGAATGTGTAAGCATCTGTGGCTGGATCGGGTTGCGAGGCCGTCTCGAAATGAGATTCCATAAAAGGAAAAATTTTAAATTCCCAATTCTATTTAGTATTAGAGTTGGGGCTTGGGGAAAACAAAAATTCGAACTCAGAGAAACTGGGAATGAATGAAAGAGATGAAAATTATATTTCGGCTCGAGAAAGTGAGTTCTATAAACGCCGTTGTGAAGAATTTGAAGCGCGTAGAAGAAAGACCTGGTGTAGCGTAGAGAGGTGATGGAATAGCACGTGAGAATGGCCCTCGTTGGTGTTTTGTAAAATTAAACAGACACGTGAGGGAGGTGTATCAGGTTTTCAGCCTTTCGGAGCTTTATGCGCGTGAGATTAACTTTGTTTGATTTTTTTTTTAAATCAAATTATCCGACAATTTTATTTTATAGATTTAAAAGGAAAAAAATCAATTTCTGACCAATTTTATTTTATATACGTTGACATTTAAAATTTATGTTGTTTAATTTTTAAATTTTAATTATTTAAGGATGATCTCTGATATAATATCTTATGGGATAATGTATATTAGATATATAAAATATTCTAGGCGATGTTGGTAGTTTGAAAATATTAAACGTCTTATTTTAATTATTAATGTGTATTATTTAATAGTTCTTTTTTTCAAAGGTTGTATTATCCTTTCCACCTTTTATTTTTTAATTAGTATCAATATCAACATATTTCAAATAATATAATAGAATTTTATTATATAATGGATATGGATTAAAATCTATATGATATCTTGTTATTTTTAATTTATTATCAGAATAAAACATCTTGATTAATATCAATATAGAATTACCTCTTATGAATCGTGTATTATCAAACAAATAAAATCAATCGATTTATTTATTTATTTAGTGTTGAGCGTAATTAACCTCTTAATCCGTTGATTGATGGCTTAGCCATACATGGGATCATGAAGGCCAGTAATGCCATGAAATTATGTTGTGTGGATTTGTGGAGAATTCTTATCTTTTTCTTCCATGCAGTTATTTTTCTTAAAAAAAATTTATTTAATAGAATCTAAGTCAATCAACAATGTTAACATTAAACTATGGCAATAAAAAACAGTACTTATATGCCTATAACATATTAGAGGTAATTATTTTTTTAATCTTTAAATATATTGGTATCAACAATGTCAGAAAATTACTTTTTGGATGACCGAAATTAAATTGTATATTTTTACGATAGTAAAAATATAGTTTAATCATTTTAATATCTTATATTTTTTTTAATTTTTAAAGAGTTAAATCAAAATTTTATTATTTTTGAAATGGTAAAATACAATGTTATCATTATTAATTTAAAATTTTATAAATTATAAATAACCTAAATTAAAAAATTTACCATTTTAGGGGTCATATATTTTTATTTATCCACTTATTATTTTAAAAATAAGTTGGTTGAGCTTAAAAATCCCTTCATTATAGACAACACTATCTATATTATCTATGAAATTCGAGCCTCAACTCGATTTATTATTACTTATTTCTATTTTATTAGCCTTGTTTCAATTTCATTTCGTATTTTATTTTAACATATTAATTTTTTTCAGTTTACGTCTAACCTCTCCCTTTTTTTTCATTTCAGAATTGAGTTACGCTTGTTTTTACATCTAGATTTTATATAACGTCCGTTGTTCTCCAAGTTATTGTTGGGATCCACCATGGAAGCAAGCCACATTGTTAGCTTTCTACTGATAAATGTCCCTCTTTTTTGGTTTATGCTTATTGCAACTACTTTCCACAACTTTTTGTCTCAACAATGGAGTTTGGTACATGTTCCACTGTTGTCCAAGGTTTATCAATTTATCTACTATATACTTCTATTAAGATCTATATCAATAGTATGAATTTAAAATTATATAATTAATGAATTCAAGTAGTTGGTTCATTGTTTGAAAAAAAGTATATCTGTCTTTAATATTAAGGTTTAATTCTTAAATTCGTCTTTATAATAGTGTAGTTCGTGAATGTGTCAAATTAAATTTATATCGTATAAAAAAGTTAATGATTTGATTGATGAAAAAGTAGATTCAGATTTACAAATTTATTATTTTTATTTAGATATCAAATTACATAAAACTTATTATTTTTTATACAATTTTTATTTATTAAATCAAATTAAATTCATGACTCAAATTAAAATACAAATTTTCTTTTTTATCTTTCCTAATTTTTTGTATTTTTTAAAAGATTTTTTGTCAACCATGTAAACAAAAATATTGGATCGCTTGTAACTGGTGAACATTAACTGTTTCTTTCTCTCCCTAATCTACGTTGAAACTAATAAGATCTAAGGGCAGGGCTTGGGGCGGACTATTTGAGTTAAATTTCATGACCCACAGTTAATGGAGGCTGCCTCATTGAATCAGCCCATGGAGCAAACCTTTAAAGCCCAATTCATGTCCAGGTTACTTGGGTTAAAATTTTTAATTAGATTACAGAATTAAAAAGAAAAGATATTTGGATGTAATAAATATAAAAGAGGTAAGAGGACGTGGATTTGAGTGTGTCAGACTTTAAGTATATTCAAGTTTAAGAATGTAGATTTATGATATATAAGTTTTTTTTTCCCATTAATTGTCTATTATGCTTTAGACTGATTTGATTTTATATTTTAATTAGTTGAACATATATATTTAAATTTATATATATATTTAAATATTGCCTTTTCCCCATAGAATAGCACCATTACAATGGATCAAAAATGTTGATGAGTTTGGCATTTTATGTGGTACATATTAAGGGAAACAAGGAAATTTCTTAAAAATTTGAAATAACACAAAAGGGGAAAAAAGTGAAAGGTTTCAACTTAAAATTCTCACTAAGAAATTCAAGTACATCAAGGGTTCCACCATGCCATAAAACAGATGCACTTTGTGACAAAATTAAACTCTTTGGCTTAAAAATATAAAGCTCATTGATGAGAGCATTTTTAGTTACTGTTTTTTGGTTTTGGATGATACCATTGAACTTTCCTTCACATTTTCCACAATGTGAGATGTGAGCTTTTCAACTATATCATAAGCTTCTTCATGTTTCCCATATCACTGGATCTTCGGAGAATAGTTTTGTTCCTTTTTTCTGGTACAAAATGAATCAATTACTTTTGAGCTACTTATAGGAAGCTTCCTTGGAAAACAAAATTTCTAACCATTAGAAACAGTGGCAGCATCTGATGGGGCAGTTTTTTTTTTTGTCGACCCAAAATGTTATCGGAGTATGTTTTGAAAATTGGCTATAACCTAAACCTAACATTGAAAATGAATACTATACTAAACTTCGTATCGATTTGTCACAATTTTCGTGTAAAAAATTAAATATATCATTAATGCATCTGATATATAATTTAATTTTAAAAAATTATTTTAGGAAAATGATTCAATTGATTTTTCATATTATTTTAATTATGTGTTATGATTTGAGTGAAAATGATATATAGTAACATTAGTCATAATTTTATATTATTATCATTCTTAATTAAAATAATATATTTCCTATTTTGTAATAATTCCGGAGCCCCGACGAAACTGATCAATTTTGAATTATACATGCCCAACATTTCCCAAACCGGTTTTTTTTTTTTTTAAATCCTATCGGGTTGTTGAATACTTAATTTTCTTTTTGCCATCCCTGCTAATCATTATCCAATTATATATAGATAGATTTTATTACATGATGCAGGAACAGGACTGACAACAACAGAACAACAGCTAAGGAAAAAACATGCTGCGGCATTGGCACGTGTCTGTCTTATCATTCTGCTTCTTCTTCTTGTTTCTCTTCCTCTTTTTATGGACTCCTTATGATGAAATCTCTGCAACAAGAACGTTCTCCGTTGATTTAATCAACAAAACCTGCAAAACATGTTCCGATAAATCTACCGTTTTCAACTACACGTTCTGCTCGGCATCTCTCCAGGAAATCCCAGTCAGCCGTACCACAAACCTTCAAGGTCTAGCAATAGTTGCAATGGAGTTAACTTTACAAAATGCGACTCACACGCTTTCTGTCATTAAAGAGTTGCGGAGAAACGAAACGTGGGGTCATCCATTTGCTTCGGCTTGCTTGAGGGACTGTGATGTGCTTTACTCCGATGGGGTTATCACCCTGGTGGATGCTGTTGCGGCGTTTTTAGAAGGCAAATATGGGAGTGCTGGTGCTTGGTTGACTGCGGTTATGGACGGAGCGACTACGTGTGAGGAAGGGTTTGGGGATATGGAAGAAGCGTCGCCATTGACGGAACAGAATTACAGTGTTTTCCAGTTATGTGATGTTGCTTTATGCATCGTCAACTTGCTTGTTTCACATGCATAGCTTCTTAAATCATAAGAATTACAGTCTCTGCTCCCTCTAGTTTTCAATTATAAGTCAAATTCTATGAATATTCCCTATATTTTATCTAGGTTGTGGAGATAGTTTCCAAGACTTTAATTTGTCTAATTTATAATCCACTTGATAATAGTTGGTTGCCTATTGATATGATTTCTTTAATATCTTATTGATTGCTGAAAATGACATGATATAACCTCTGCGTCCAAATCTTTTAAACTTGGTTCACGAAGCCTTGCTGTGAGATCGGATTCAGCAAGGAATTGTGTACAACTAACTACAGATGGTTTAGTTAGAATTGAAGACAGTTTGTTGTTGTTGAAGAATTTGTATGTAATCATAATGGGGAGTGGATTTTCGATTTTAGCATATATTCGGGCATGTGTACGGTCGTTGGCGCTGAACTCTGGGGTATTCTAGATAGTTTGAAACTTACTCTGCAATGGGGCTATGGTAATGAACTGATTTAGACTGACAGTCTTGAAGTCGTTATTCCTATTCAAGACGTATCTTTAGGAGGTTCTAATTTGACTCTTGTTAGGAGAATTCACCAACTTTTGTACTCAGTAAGACACTGAAAAATTTAATATATCTCTCGTGAGGAGAATAAAATTGTAGATAGACTTGTCAAGATAGTTCGTGAAGGGAGTTTTGGTCTTAGTCTGTTTGAAGATTCTCTTTTAAAAAATTTAGCTTAATTATCTTTGTATAATTAATTTCTTAAAAAAAAAAGACATGATATAGTAAATGTCCAAATCAACCCCTATAATTACAATTTTAAACAATATATATTCAAATAACTTACAATTGGTATAAACATCATAAAACACAATCATAATAAAAATATATTTAAAGATAAATTAGTTCTAAAAAAATCTTTATATAATAAAATTTAAATAAAATTAAATTTGAAAACATTTAATATTCACAATTGAAATATTGCCAAGATTTTGAAAGGTTTCAACATCAAACACTGTCACTCTATGTAATCTCAAAAACCTATCAAGAAATTGATGAAGTATGTATTTTGACCTTAATTATATAATTTGTTGACCAATAAAACCGGCTAAGTAGAAAACTAATAAAACCGGCCAAGTAGAAAACTAAGTTATAAAATGAGTAAGCTTTCTTATAATAAAGAATTTTAATATGTTGAAACATCTAAATATATATATTTCAAAGTATTTACTGGAGTAAATTTAATAATTAATCCTCCATATTTTATAAGACTATTATAAGGATAGATGTCGATCACAAATTATAAAACTACTCTATACTAAGATAAAAAATTGAATCTTCAACCAAGAGAACTTTACCATTTCTCTTCTTTAACTCTCGTAATTATTAGATTGTAATTAATTGTGACTTATTAAAAAGATGAGATTTTACCCCCAACTTTTTGGAAAAGAGTAAGTTGCCAACTTAGACCAAAAATAAAATTTCGGCTCCTAGTCTCTGTTTCCAAGCCGCAAATTCAAACAACTTGCTATGCCTAAGCCAACAAAAGAAACCCATCTCTTTCAACGTGTCTTTACTGGCAACGCATCAATGATTTGAACACTATCTTATTATCAGCTTAAATCAGATCAATGTATCTTTATATCTGTCTACTGCTTTTTCTTCTTTCCCAATAACTGGAAAAAGAAAAAAGGCATTTTATCTCTCAATTAACTATACAGGTTTTATTATTATCTGCATCACCTTCATGGAAGAAACTCAAACGGTTGAACTGCAAACAAGAGGTTAGTTATGAAACACCATTTGAGGAACATAGTTATTCCATGCTTATGTTCAATAAAATTGTTAGAACTGAAGCAAAAACCCCCAGTGTTCATGTCTGCAAATTTCTTTGTTTATGTAATAGTTGTTGGCCAGAACCAAGATGAAGACATCCCTTTTACAAATCAGTCTCAACCTAAACATTACAAGTGGTGGATTCGTGTAATAACTTACATCCTTTTTCTTATTTCTGGCCAATCTGCTGCTATTTTGCTTGGAAGATTGTATTTTGATAAAGGTGGGAACAGTAAATGGATGGCAACATTTGTTCAATCAGCTGGCTTCCCAATTTTGCTCCCTTTCTTGTTTTACTTCTCACCGATTGCTAAATCTGTCCCCGTGAGTGTTACTTCCGTCGCAAGGCGACCGAAGATTTCGACCCTTGTTTTTCTCTACTCTGCTTTTGGCTTACTCTTGACGGGTGATAACTTGATGTACTCGTATGGCCTTTTGTACCTTCCGGTCTCGACGTATTCGCTGCTTTGTGCGACACAGTTGGCCTTCAATGCTGTTTTTTCCTTCTTCCTTAATTCCCAAAAGTTCTCTCCTTTTATACTAAACTCTGTGATCTTACTTACCATCTCTGCTTCCCTCCTAGCAGTTAATTCAGACTCCGAGAATGCCTCGACGGTCTCCAAAGGGAAGTACGTGATCGGATTCCTATGCACCGTCGGGGCATCAGCCACCTACTCCTTATACCTTTCACTGGTGCAATTGTCATTTGAAAAGGTTATAAAAAGAGAGACCTTCTCCGCCGTCCTGGATATGCAAATCTACCCTTCGTTCGTGGCCACCTGTGGGTGTGTGGTCGGGCTATTTGCGAGCGGAGAATGGAGAAGTTTGTCCAAGGAAATGAAGGAATATAAAGAAGGAAAAGTATCCTATATGATGACATTGATTTTCACAGCGGTGACATGGCAGGTTGCATCAATAGGTTTGCTGGGATTGATATTTGAAGTATCATCTTTGTTCTCCAATGTGATTAGTACATTGACTTCGCCTGTTGTTCCCATTCTTGCTGTCATATTCTTCCATGATAAGATGGATGGAATTAAGGCAGTGGCTATGGTGTTGGCTATTTGGGGTTTCCTTTCCTACATTTACCAACAGTACTTGGATGATTCTAAATCCAAGGTGAAGAAGAAGATGAAGGCAAATTCCAATGAAGCTTCTTTGGGTCTTACAGGCCAAGTCTAAAGATTTCAATATGCAAGTGAATTGAGTCTGCAAATTGAATGACCAGATTACAGATGAGGGCCCAATAACAACCCTACACAACCTATGCTCAATTGGATCAAATCTTATGTTTTAAAGATTCATTCGGATGGACTGTAACTATTGATGAAAGATATTTCATCAAATTCACATAGGATCAAGTAAACGTGTCTAGTTTACAATTTTATGTTCTTTTTTAGAATAAAACAAGAAGCTAATTCGTAGAATCAGCCAAAAATTACAAAACGGCATGTGCCATATCATGAAGCATGTATGACTTCATTAACTAACTCCACAAACCCAATTTATATAGCCAACTACATCAACCTTATTCATGTTTAAAGGGTTAAGACATGGTATATGATTCTATTTCAAGCATAAATCAAAACCACATAGCGTAAGTTTTATTTTTGCTCAAATTTCGATCTATCCCACCAACAATTGATTTATACCCACAAAAAATATGTAAAAATTGAAACTTAAATATGATATTTAATAAAATTTTATCAACTACTTGTAAATTTAATAACAAAATATTAAATTTTATAGAGACTCGTGAAAGAGTTTGCTCTCGAAATTAAATAACCTTCACCAGAGGGGTAATGCATAAAATATTGTTAACTTTTTTAAAATGGGAAAAAAATACTTATTTTCTTTTCAAGACCTAATTTTTAATGATCTAACATGAAATTTTCGGCCCAAGCCCCTTTCGCGTCACCACCGCTCACAAAATTCATGAATATTTTAAATAAAAGGAGCACATGTCACATAGCTTGAACTTAGAATTAGTTTGGGCATAAACACTTTAAACCAAATAATTTTAAAGGTTAATTCCCAGATTATAATTTATAAGCCAAAATATTAAATTAATCGTTAAACTTCAGAAGCAGAAACCTTAAGTTGAAGTAATATTACAATTAAGTCTTCCCGTTAGTTTTGATGTTAAAGATTTAACATGCTTTTCTAAATATATATATATATACTTAGATTAGTAAATATTTTTAATTATATAAGATTCAAATTGACATTTAAATTTTATTTTATACGAAAAATAGAAAAGAGTAAAGATTGAAAATTTGTTAATTGCTACGATCATATAGAAACATTTTTTCTTAACATCATGTTTTGGACGGATTATTTTTTTATTGAAAAATTTTCATTTACACTCTTTAAAATTTTTAAAATTTTAAATTAATAAAGATAAAATTATATTTTTAACTCTTTACAAATGATAAAAAAATTTAATTTTTAAAATTATAAAGATATAAACTATTAAAATAATAAAATTACATTTTTATTATTATAAAAATTACAATTTAATTTTTATCTTCTTAAAAAATTTTTGATCCAAAGTAAAATAATATCTAATATTTATAAGTGAAAATCGAGTTGGAATCGAGACAATCAAAACACCGCTCCATCCCATTACCGGGATCAATATCAAAGTTGACGGGTAGACTTACAAAAGGATAGATGGAAAAAAATTATAATTTAGTCTATAATTTGAGGACTTCTAGTGAAATTAATCCTAATTTTCATAACCTAACAACTTTAACCGAAAGGGCCAGTAATGGCATTTAGACCTCACCGAAAAAGGAAGTCGAAAAATTACGATGCCATCCTGTCATGACAAGAAAAATAGCAAAAATTGAAAAAAAGCGTCTTTATACGCAAAAAGATATATAATTTTTCCCCTATCGAGTCTCTTCCTTTCTTGTTTAACAAAAATGATCTCAGAAATTAAAAGAAAAAATATCAATTTTATTTTATTACTAAAGCGTGAAGATTCAAGCTTGCAATCGAATTCCTCATTTGAAATTCTGTAAGTGATTGATTCAATTTGTTTTTTTCGTGCGATGTTAGGTAGAAATTCTTTATATAATATTTTTAAGCATTGGATTGGTTTTGATTTTACTTGTAAAGATCGTTTGCATAAATCAGATGATTTCGTTGAGAAATTGTTTGGGATTTGACGATACCAAGAATTCTGGGAACCCAGTTTTGTTTCCTTAGAAAACCCAGTAATTAAACCTAGAATTCTGTACATTTAAGTGGTCTCCAGAATTTTATTATATAAAAAAAATTTATACTTTCTTCTTCTTTTATATAAAAGAAGCTACCTTTTTCCTGCTTTTTTATCAGCAAAAAATGTTTTATTGTTATTTTTCTTTCCAGATAAATATTTCAGTTATTCATGCAATATGTTGGTTTATTTATTCATATAAGTCTCAATGTGTTTTATTTTTCTTTGAACAAGTTGATGAAACAGGTATTAGAACTGTAATAGAGAGGATAAAAAAGATCATTGTTGAGGATGGCTTGTAAAGGATGCCTAGAATGCTTGTTGAAGCTGTTGAACTTCTTGATGACTCTTGTTGGTTTGGCAATGGTTGGATATGGGATCTACTTGTTTGTTGAGTACAAAAGAGCTGCTGATGTTGCCATGCTTTTGTCACCTGTGGGCACTGACCAAATACAGCTCGGTCGGCCCATGCTCATGGCCGTGTCTCTTTCGTCTAGTATTTTCGATAATCTTCCAAAAGCATGGTATGAGTTTTTTTCGCATTTCTTTATTAGTTTAGCAATGCTTGCATTAGTTGAATTAAAAATGTTAGTGTGTAGAACTTTGACGAAATGTCTACAGTTAGTTGAACTTTGACCCACTGTGCTTGAAATTGAGTCATACTAGCTTGAATGAAATTGGCTTCTGAGATCCCCAGATACTGGTGGGATCATGTTGTTATGTACTGGTACCTAATGGATTGGAGGGATCATTATCGAAATGATTTTGTGGCTTCCTTCTAGGTATTCTAGTCTTGACATTTCCAATAGGATGGTTAGGACAGTTTCAAGGCAGTGAGAGAGCAATGCTAACCATTTTTTTTTTGTCTGGGTTTTGAAAGACTGGGTTGATCTTGATTCAAAGTTCAAGGCCATCTAAGCTGGAGCTTGAGCAGCTGTAATTTGTGTGTCATCTTCTATCACATATTATGTTTTCTGGTTGTGATATGTATGCTAACCGCTTATTTTCTCATGGTCGTGTGTATTAGTGAAGGATCTAATGCTGATTATTAGATGTATTTTACTTGTTAGTGTATAAGTTTCAAAAGGAATTCAAGTAGTTATTTAACTGTCCAATTTCTATTCCACTCACAAGTCTATATGAATTTTCTGCATGTTCTCTTGTGTTTAACTTTTCAATTTCTATTTTTGCAGGTTTATATATTTGTTTATTGGTGTAGGTGTGGTTCTCTTTTTTATATCTTGTTTTGGTTGTATTGGAGCTTCGACGCGGAATTTATGCTGTTTGAGTTGTGTATCCTAATTACTTCTTCGGTGTTTTCCACAATGGCAATTAAGAGATAGATATTGTGTAACATCCTAACAACATTATAATCCAATAGTTCATAAATTGCTAATTTTTTAATCTCCAATCTTTTTTCTTCTCTATAATTATGATTGGTTTCCTTAAGGCAACATAGTATTCACTGTTGGTGGTCTTGTTGATCTTGGTGGAGCTGGGATGTGCTGCTTTCATATTCTTCGACAAAAGCTGGAAAGAAGTAACTTTTTCTTACTTTTTGGTCCCTTCTCTCCCCTATTTAATTGAAGCTGGTGTTTTTGGTTATCTAATTAATGCTAATTTCTTTAGGAACTCCCGACGGATAAAACAGGATATTTTGATATGATATATCAATTTCTGGAAGAAAATTGGAGTATTGTCAAATGGGTAGCTCTCGGAATTGTTGTCTTAGAGGTAAGTGTAACATGACTGTGACCCTAATCCCGAGGATTTGAAAACTACTTCACATTCATGAACAATCACGCTCATTGACTTGCAAAAAACTGATCATTTAGAATATGCTAATTGTATTTTTTTTTCTCAGCCCTCAGAATTTGTTTCTTTGTATCGTCAGTTAGCTTTGGGGAATATGATAGGATTCTTTGGGATAACAAAGCATGGAATAGTCTAGGACTTTCCTATCCTTACTGAGTAGATTATCTGTTGCAAAAATATCTAGCATACAAAAAGAGATAAAATCTTATTTAAATTCCATAATCAAGTCTTAAAGTTGAAAAGCATTCAATTTAATTGTACTAAAGCAGACTTGAAAACTTCATCAGCTATCATTAATTGGGAACATTGCATGTTTGTTTCTTTCCTGTGTGGATTATGGTTAAGATGATTGCATATGACATTATAGTCCTAGATAACTTTTAGGAGGCTGTTGGGTTATGATTCACCAAGGAAAAAATTAGTTGATAAATTGCATTACAAGATACTTTAGATGCATGAAAAAGGATAACGATGTGTTTTATGACTCTGTTTTCTGCTGGATGATAGTGGCACAGAAATTGATTGATGGATGAATTCTGATATTTATTGCTTTGAACTGAAGTGACTTTGCTTGGTACTTCTTATACATCAAAATAAAGCCTTGAATCAATTGAAAAATGACACTGATTTCTCTCTTAGAATAACATCTGGGCCGATATAATTTCTCTGGTCATTAATTCTACCGATTTGGGTGTGAAATCAACTTTAACTTGCAGGCTGTTATTTTCTTGTTAGCCCTTATGGTTAGGGCCGCCAATGTACCTGCTGATCATGACAGTGATGATGAGTTCATTGCACCAAGGCAACAAATCAGACAGTCTTTAATCAACAGGCCACCAGTTCCAGCTACAGGTGTTCCTGTTACTGGCAGCCTTGATCAACGACCCAGCAGAAATGATGCTTGGAGTGCACGAATGAGGGAAAAGGTGATTTCTGTTCCAAAAATTCCTTCTCTTTGATGTAGACATATTGTTGTCCTGTCTGGTAAATTTTTGGTTAGACCAATTCTTACATTGTGCCTTGATTTTTCTCGAGGCTTCAGATCTTGTCACTGAATCAAGTACTCCACTAAACATCAAGGGTTTAGGATTAACATATAGTCTATATAGTAAAATCTTGAATCAAATGTTTCATTTACGAAGTGTATGTGTTTCCATAGCTGATATTTCCGACCATAAATGCCCTAGTGCATAGATTTTATTATGTTCGTAGTGTCTGTATTGGTGTACTCTGATATAATAGCTTCCTTTGACCCCTGTTTGGGATGGTCCAATTGAACTTGCCGCCAACTACCAACCAGTCCAGCCCCTACACAACCACCTGTTTGCTTCTATTTCCATGTTTTGTTCTCCTTACTGTTTTCCTCTGTATCATCTCTTTTTTTCTCAACCTTTTGCTTTTGTTCGTTGCTCTAATATTGTTTCACTGGATGTATATCAGTATGGTCTGGATACGTCCGAGTTCACCTACAACCCTTCGGAGTCAAACAGGTACCAGCAGACAGCTCCGCAACCAGCAGAAGGAAGCAGCCGTTGCACCATTATGTGATGATCATCTGGTTGGTTGGTTGGTTTCCGAAGGAAAGGTTATTGCATTGTCGATGGAGTGACAACTTCAGATTTTTCAGATGATGGTCTTATTTTGTTTTTGCTGAGTTTGTACACAATCTATAGGAGCTTTATGTGTTCCCCACTCATTCATTTTTCTTGAGAACATGTGTGTTTGTTTCCAAACGCATAACCACCATTTTGTGTGTAAAATTTGACTGCTACGTTAGGGTTTGGGAATGAGTTGAATCCTGAGCCGAATGCAACTCTGCCCTTTACTTATCTGTGCCTTCTCATTTATGAATGGCAGTAAGCAGCAAACTTGTTAATGGAGCGAGCTTCTGTATGTAGAATTTTATAATGCGAAAAACTGGCATATAATATACTTGAGTGTTGAAATTATGCATGTATGCATGCATGCATGCATGCATGCATTCATACATACATTCATACGATCCAAATCAAATACGATCCAACATGAGTAATTCTAGTTGCTACTCCACAAACATTCATATATATGTTTATTATTATCCAATATTGAATTATCATATGATATATACGAGCCATTGGGGTAAAGGCAGTGTAGTATTAGTAGTAGATGAAGTTTTTAATATATGTATATATATATGAAAACATTTTCACGTGAAAGCTGTAATATATGTATATATATGTGAAAACATTTTCACGTGAAAGCTGTAAAAAGTGATGGGAAACTTTGGAATAAGATTTTAATGAGTATATATAAGGAAGCAACATGAATATATGCAGTTCAAATTGCTTTATGATCTCGTGGTTGTGATCACCATGAAAAAGATGGAATTAGAAAGCAATGGAGGAAAAAGAAAGCTTTGCAGTACTTTGAAGGTGGCAATCACATCTTTATAAAATCATAATATTCTTATTTACTTGAACTCCAAGCTTAACTCATTTCTTTTATATAATCACTTTTAAAAGGTTGTAATTAATAAATTTGAGATTCAAATGCCAACATTTGCATCCTTTTCTATTGGGAGACAATGATCTCATAAACAAATATTCTTACTTTAGGAGCTAATACCTTCTTTGAATTGATTTTGTTTATCATAGCATGCATCTATCTAGATAGGCAGTCTTTAGACAAACAAGTAGAGAAGAGAATAGATACTTCTGCAAAGGATCAAAGAGAGAAGAGGAATAATAATTATTTAAGGAATAAAAAAAGGTTAAGCCTATGGTTTATTTATTTATTTTTGCCTAACCTCAAGTATTATGTAATGGAATTATTTGATTAGGACTTTGAGCTGGCCTGACATGTTTTCCAGCTATAATATTGAGAATTTAGTACTGTTGTTTGGAAACTAATGGAATCCCTTAACAGTAAAACCTTTAAGCATAATTTCATCATACATATAAATTATTTATTTGTCTATCATGTTTTTTTACATCAGAATGTAAACATAATTAAGAAAAAAAAATCATTTTAAGATGAACAGTTCAAATGGAAGAATTTTTAATATTATTCTCCCTGTTCTGTCTTTCCTGTTTACTTATGTTCTTATTCTTTGCATGGCTGTTTTCCTAATAATCAACAACCTTCAAAATAAAATAAGAAAAGTATTTTTTAATTTACTTTTTAAGTGAGAGAATAAAGCTGATGGGGCTTTTTAGTTGAAACCCAGTGAGAGCCGTCCAACTTCACATATGGGTGCGGTGATCAAACATTATGTGGTCCCTTATGTTACAGTTGATGAATCAAATATTCAAATATCTACTATATATTTTCATGTATAACAATATGGTTTACTCTATATTGATATAATTTAGCTCATGTTATGGTATATTTGATTACTCCATTTGGCTCACACTTGTATATTTGAGGAGTTCATTGTCAACCTCCAATTTTGTTTAGCTACCTATTTCAAGTTCTATGGTGGGATCTAACTCTAACCAAATCATGGTTGCTGATGGAATGGTGATCAGTTTTTCTTTGTTCTTTGCCTTTTTTTTTCTTAACAATTATAGTTTCTTTTATCATTCAGTGTTTGTGGTTGTCTTAGAACATGCCATCTGAATCCAAGGTTCACTTTGATGATTTATGTGATTGGTTTAGGACTAAAAATTCTGTTGTCTTAAAAGTGACATTTTTTTTCTTTAGTTTTATGGGTTATAAATCAAAGTTTCTAAAGCCCTGTTTTCCCAGATTTTGATGTAAGATTATGAAGACTAGGAAGGGAAAGCGTTCTGAGGTAAAGAAAAAACTTCGGTGTTTCGTGAATTTATCTAAACTGCAATGTTTTAATGATAAACATGGTCAATTGTGTTCTATTTCAGGCCTTTTGGCCATCCATTGTGATGAAGAAATGGTTGAATATAAAGCCAAAGGTGTATGATTTTAGCGAAGATGAGGTCGAGACTGAAACCGAAACCGAGAGTGAAGATGATGGTACATCATAATATATTTATCATTATCATAATCATATATTTCCTTAGATTTTCAGTTTCTTCAATGATGTTTTTCTGCAACTCCCACTAGCTTATTCCATTAAAGGTTCAAAATTGAATGGTGGTGAGGATTATATCCACAGCACACTGCAAAACCAAGATTGCAGCAGCCAAATTTCAGGCAATTTTTTTAGTTAATTACTATGAATTTATGTTGTTATCTACTACTAATTTGTCAATTCTAAACTTTGTTTCATATGGTTTTTCTTTTTGATGTTTTGTCATTTAGATTCGTCATCTACGGTTTATCGGTTAAGACACCGGAGGGGAAAATCAGAAACTCTGCGCGTACAGTACATAAACACAAAGGATGTGAGGTTTGCCTGCAAGATTGCTTATGCTTAAGAGTGTAAGCTTTAACTTAAGGTGTTGCTATTTTAATTTCTTATTTGAAACAAATCATGGTTGCCTATAGGGTGACAATAGGCACTTGGAATGTTGCTGGAAGACTTCCATGTGATGATCTTATCATTGATGACTGGCTTTGCACCGAACAGCTAGCAGATATTTACATTATCGGGTGAGTATTTTCTTTCCCCGTCCAATCTTATACATGTGTTCAGCACATATCCGTATATGATACTCTGAGTATTTGCAGGTTCCAGGAGGTGGTCCCTTTGAATGCAGGAAATGTACTGGGGGCTGAGGATAACAGGCCAATTCCTAAATGGGAAGCAATCATTAGAAGAACTCTGAACAAATCTTTGGAACCTGAAAGCGAACATAAATGCCATAGTGCCCCATCTTCTCCTGTGTTAAGGACGTGTTCTGTTGCAGATGCATTAGCAGATGAGATAGCTGCCCTGCCATTGGAGTATTTGGAGACTGCTAATGACTATGTCTGGCCTGAACATTCATTAGAGGAAACCCCAAAACTGGGGACAGCATTGAGCAGCTCAACAAGAATTGGGTTTAATCTGACAGACAATTTCACCACCTGCAACCCTCACGATGTGGGGTTAAAAGGGAGCCGATTGAGAAGATCACACCATAGTTCTGAAAACTTGGGTTCAATTTGTGTGCAAGAGGAACAGAAGCTGGAACAAGTTGTTGATTCCTTCTCTGAGATATCTGATGAGTTTTCTGAAGAAGAGGATGATAGTTTCTTGGAAGCAGCAATCGAGGAACATGGAAATGATAGAGGAAGGTCAAGGACAAAGTATGTGCGAATAGTGAGCAAGCAAATGGTTGGAATCTACGTATCTGTATGGGTGAGAAAGAGGCTGAGGAAACATGTCAACAATTTGAAAGTCTCTCCTGTTGGTGTTGGTCTTATGGGCTACATGGGAAACAAGGTACCGTTACATGCCTCTCCATACTTTAATGTCTTACAATGTGTGGTTGGCTTCATGGCATTTTGCTTTTTGCAGGGATCTGTTTCTGTTAGCATGACTCTATTCCAATCCAGGCTGTGCTTTGTGTGTTCGCATTTGACATCAGGTCATAAAGATGGAGCTGAACAAAGACGCAACGCCGATGTGTACGAAATTATCCGACGAACACGTTTCTCATCTGTCATTGATACAGATAAATCACAAACAATCCCATCTCATGAGTAAGCAAAATGTCAACCAATTTTCTTATCAATATATTCAACCCGAAACATTAATGTGTGCCAATAGTGGCCTCTGTCAACAGTCAGATATTTTGGTTTGGGGATCTGAACTATCGTCTTAGCATGTCGGACACTAAGGTGAGAAAACTTGTTGCTCTAAAGCGCTGGGATGAACTACTCAACAATGATCAGGTCAGTATCACAATAACTTTGTTAATGGCTTCAAGAGAAACGATGTTAATGGCTTGGATTCTGTGGCACAGCTTCATAATGAACTGCATAGCGGGCACGTTTTCAATGGATGGAGAGAAGGGGTCATAGGCTTTCCTCCTACCTACAAGTATGAAATGAATTTTGATAGATATGTTGGCGAGAACCCTAAAGAAGGGGAGAAGAAGAGATCTCCAGCATGGTAAGTATGAGTTTCTACAAAAGTACCCGGACAAGAAACCTATGTTGCTCTGGCTCTTATTTTTCCATATCTTGACATGAGTATTGAGATATAACCCTCTGAAAACCCTTTACAAACAGGAAAAAGCTAAGAAAAAGTGAACATCCTTGTGTTGGACACATAAAGTGTCCAACATTCACACTCAAATCTGAGTAATTTAGAAAGAAACCAGATATAAGAGTTTCGCAAAGTTTCTGAAAGCACAACAAACCTGGCACAGTGGTAACTGATAATTAATTAAGTTCTGTATATGCTTACCTTGGTAGGTGTGATCGTATACTCTGGTATGGTAAAGGCATAAAACAACTTTCTTATCAACGAGCAGAAATAAGACTCTCTGATCATCGACCTGTCAGTTCAATGTTTTTACTCGAAGTTGAAGTATTGGACCATCGGAAGTTGCAGAGGGCTCTCAATGTTAGCACTGCTGCCGTCCATCCTGAGATTTTCTTTGATGAAAATGAAGACTTAGAGCTTTAGCATAAACCAGGCACTCAACCTCAAGAATCAAAGAGTTACTAAGCAAACAAGCGCCTTGACTGTTCTGCTCTGTGTCCAGCAAGTGTTGAGACTCCCTTCTTTTCCTGTTCTGTCACCACATTTGCATTCTCACACTACCCGTCGCTGTGTTCCATGTCGCTTTGCCATCTTTGCCTCGCTGTGGATCATCACCTCCAACATAAATGTAGGACTTCATTCATTGACTCATCAATTGCCCTCCAAAAGCTCAAAATAAAGTATAGCTTGCAGATAAGTTTTGTACTTACTAATTTCTCATTCCCTCTAGTCGAACCAGTATTTCGACCATGTGCTCTTAGGCAGCAGATTTTGTTGTACCATAACAGTTGTTGGCATACCATAATCTGCATGCCTTTGTTTACGAGATCATTCTTTTTATAAAAAGACTTTTAACGAACCGCATTTAACAAAGCCAATATCAAAAGTACAATGAGAGAAAGATCATAGTTTCAAAAGAAAATAAAAGGAAAAATAACTGGAACGAATGATAGGGAACCTCATTTTACTTTAAAAAATTGGACGGCGTCCTTACAAGGTAGCAAGTAGAAACATGTTTCCAGTCTTCGGAGAAAGCAAAACAGAGAGGAATTATTCTCTGTCATATTCAATGAGAACAGACAGCAAAATGAGACGTATTATGAGAATTAATGTACAAGGAACATGTTCTCCGGAGTAGTTGTACACTGCTCTAACTCAGTTTACAAAAGTTACAGATTAAAATCTTTCTCAGCTATGAACAAGAAGGTTTGACCTGATTAAAGAAACTAATGGCTGAGAGAACAGTAGTATGGCTAGGAACTTAAGGTGGTGATCCAACCTCGGGATACTGATGTGCCTGCTGAGATTCCTGGGATAAAACGGGATTCAAGAAAGAGAAAGCAACTGAAAACTCACAACTTTTAAAGCATTTTCCGAGCAATTACTAGTTACATATTTTTATATATGTGCAAAGGCACAAACACTGAAATGTGCAAGAGAGGCCATACCGCTCGTGAGAGACGTGATTGAGACAGAGAACTAAGCTGGCTGCTTTCCATATTTTCTAGTAACTGAATTACCGTTTTCAGATGTGGAACACTGCAAAATGAGAAACTAAAATGAGCCAAGAAAAAGGGAAACATAGTTCTATAGCTCAGTGATAACAGGCAACAAAGGGAATTCACTACTTTTCTGCACAAGACTATAATTCACGGTATAGTCAGTTGAAAAAGATGGATCTATCTACCAAATTAAGTAAATGGCTTCTTAATTGAGTGGCATTAACAAATGTCTACTTCACATTTAGGGTTTAAATACCATCTTGTGGAACATCTCTTGTACACGTGTCAGCAAGTTTACATCATTCCTAAATCCTAAATTAAATTACCAAACCTTTTTCCCTGACATGTAATCTACGATAACACAACAACTTAACAACTTTCTTGCAAGTAATACTGGCTCACTGAATGATGCCGAAAACTACATGCCATGCTCAAACAGACTATAACTGACGGTACACCCTTGATGCACAAGATTTCAACCTTTGTAATCCATTATCAATATGAGCATCAAGTGATGAAATAGCCCTAGGCATCAGCTCTAACATCTGCATTCAATGAAACAGAGAAGACAGATCAAATTACAAAAGTTTGCAATTGATACTGTGTGTAGGTATATTTATTATAGCTTGGAAGTGTCATATACCTGCCCTGTATTTTTTATTGTAGGAGTTTTGGCCAACAGATTTTTAGGAAGTTTCATCAATTGGGTCTGTAGATACAAAGTAATCAAAGATATCACGGTGAAAAAAAAATTGAAAGATGGATTCAAGTGGCACAGGCACATCAAAAACCACGTAAAAGAAAGTTATCTTTCTCTAGGCAAGAGTTTCAGGAGCTCTTAACTGAGTTTGCAACGTTGGAAGACCTATATGATAAAATATGGATAGGATTGTATGAAGGCAGATTCTTCAAGGAGTCTGTCAGATTACTGTAATTTACGATTTTGCTCCCTGCCTGTGGTTAAACTAAAAATACTATTCTAAATTATACCTCAAACGAGAGCTAGACCTGAAAACTGGTCAAATTTTAAGAAAAAGAAATAGTATGAATCAAACATAACAACATTTGTAGATTATGCCTATTGTCCACATCAATGAACCTATATATATATATGCTAATGATACAAAAGAAGCTGTTTTTCTTTTGAGCAAAACTAAGGCCAAAATTTAAAAAAAAAAAAATCAAATGATGATCAGCTTTTGTCTGCTAACATTAACCCATAAAAGTTATCATTCTCTCAGTATCAATCTAACAAAACCCAACCCAAAAATTCAGTACTTTCATCTCCAGCTAAGAATCTAAGGCACCCCATACTTAAGATCAAACTATGACATCCAAAGGGGGAAAAGAAAGAGGTAATTTTTCTTTGTCTTTGGGCAAAGAGAATTGATTAAGATATTAAAATTCACAATCAGAAACAGGAAATTAAATGGTTTGTTAGATAGCTTATGCCAGTATTAAATAAGAAAAAGAAAATACCCGAGAAGGAGAAGACTGTTGCATGAGATGAAGGAGATTAGAGGTGGACAGTACGGCCTGGGAAATCTGTTCATTCACTGTTGATTTTGCTGTTCCTTCTCTGCTATTCGTCCCCGTCACGGTTCGACCTCCCCTTCCAGCTGTTGCCATTTTCTTCAACAAACCAGAAACCTCACAACAAAGCCTAAAGAAAACAAAAAAAATATGTACTCCAATTACTTCTGTTGTTAGGAGATAAAGCCCAATACGAGTCTCTGAGCCCACTCTAGCCTTGGAGCTTTTCCATTTTTGAAGAAGCAAATACCCATTTTCAGCCCAGGAACAAGGAGATTATTTACGTTACAAATGTTATCTTCGTCTTTGCTTTGATTATATAAGATTCATACCCTGAAAACAGTTTCTTCGTGGTGAAAATTCTATCTTTTTTTTCTTTTCTTACAGGTTACTTTATTAATGGCATTTAAATGACCAACATTCTCTCTTACGTTAACCTGCAATAAATACACAATCCCTTTAACTTGTCTAATTTTGTAACATATACCACCATTACTGAAAGCTCCTTCAACAATTTTAACAACTAGTATAAATTTCCAGCATAAAACCCATGCAACAAAACAAATCTATCCTTTGTTCCAATAAACCTGAATGGGTTATTTTAAACAGCAGCAGCAGCAGCAGCAGCAGACCCTTTTGCTTATCCTAGCATTGGCATTTGCCATAGCTATCACACCAGCTTTGTCGGTTGTCGGATGGGATGAAAGACACATGCCAGACCCAAGGGTGTGTTGGGCACAAATCAACAAAGCAAATGGATGCGAGCATGAAATCTATGCGTCCTTGGTTAAAAAGAAGATAAAGCTCAGCTATGGATGCTGTGAAGCGGTTCAGGGTATGTCGAGCAAGTGCAAGAATTGGATGTTTAATCATGGAAGGTTCAGCCCTGAGTTTGGTGATCAAATTAAAGGGTATTGTGCTACTTTGGGCGTCACTCTTCCACCCAGTTATCGAATTTATTACCCTGACAAAACTCCCCCTGGTCATATTGGCTATGGAGGTTAAAGGATTTTTGAGTAATTGTTTAAGAGCTGAAAAATATAACCAATCTTGTTTAACAAGGAAGAAGAAGGGTTTATTTTTAGGAAGCAGAGATGAATAAATTCACCTTTATATAAAAGGGTGACACGTTAAAATTTAAATACTAGTATAATAATTTCGTGATTCTTTTTGTTAGTTCATTAAATTTGGTGAATTGAAGATGATGAAATATTCGAGTGTAGATGATATATTTTATAATTTTATTTTTATTTTATATTTTAGAAAAGTAAAAAATGCATTATTATATATTAATTTTAATATAAACTACATTATCTAAAGTTGACCTGTATAAGGTTCAGGCTATCTTTTAGGCTCGAAAGTACGCCCAAAATTTAAGAAGATTTGAATAAAAATATTATATCCGAAAAATAAGTTTGGATAAAAAAATTAAACACATTTAAAATATAAAACTAGACTTGAATTTGAACAATTAAAGTCTAAACTTAGCTCAATTCATTTTTAAATTTATAATACTTTATATTATATAATTTAGAACACATTAAAAAAATAAATTTATGCTAAATGTATAATACTACTCTACTATAAACATTAAAATAAAGTTGACCATATAAAAAATTTAATAAAATAAAAATATATAAAATTATTAAATATTAAAATAATATAATATAAATAATTTTTTAATAAATAGATGAAAGTAAAATAAGTTTAAGTTAATTTTTTATAAATAATTTAGCTCGACTTAGATTTCTATTACAAAATAAGCAAGTTAATACCTATACTATAAAAAATATAAAATTATTTTTTATCTTTATTTTAAGGAAAAAATTATTTTCTATCTTTAACGAAGAAAAAAACTAAATTTCAATTATGTTTTTTTAACGAAGAGGTAAAATTTCTAGAAAGTGGAAACGTGAATGGAGATGCAAAGAAGATTAAATTGTATTATAATAATTTAATTATTTATTAATCAGGTGGGGGACAAAAGTGTAATTTCCTTTAAAACAGAGGATATTCAAAGCTTCCATTTAAGACCAAAAAATGGAGGATTTTGTTCAGACACAGTCAAATTATCCAGTTTTTTTTTTTACCATCCAAAAAAGGTACGATTTTTTCGATAATTGTTTTACGATTTTACACCCCTTTGGATTATTTATTTTCTGTTTTCTTTTTCACAAATTTATTTCTGTAAATTCTACTATTGGCTGATACAATGATCCTCGTCCCGTGATCATCTTAACTGCTTTTTTTCCCGTTGGTTCATCGGAAACCCTAAGGAACCGGTTTTTCTAAATTCTGTGAACCCCTATATTTCTTCTTGTTTAGTGAAGCCATGAAAAGTTTAACCAATCAAAATATTGTAATACTAACTGTTAGAGTATGGGTTGATAAATAGGAGGTTTCTTTTTCCTTCTTTTTAGTTGAAGGGGAAGGCAGGATGTTTCCCTGGTGATTCAAAATTCGTGAGCTTGACGGGAGAACTGATGTGGGTATTACGGGGAATTTGAACTCATGTTCTTTTTCTTTTCACAATAAATTGCTGTTTGATCTGCTGGGTTTTAAGTTTTACTCTGTAATTTGAAATTTATTTCCATTGGAGAATGTGCTTACTGCAATCTTACATTTAGATTCTGTTGTTAGCTGTGAATAAAAGCTTTAGCATGTCACTTTTAGCTGAAAATTCTTTCTATGATAGGTAGATGAATTTCAGAAGGTGGGGAGATATTTATATGTATATATAGAACTTTCAAATTTATGCCTATTGATTCTTAGCTCAATTGGCATTGTTGCTATCGAGGTAGTGGGTTCAAGCACGCTCAAATGTGTATTATTCTTTGACTTAAGGGTTTGGGGGTTATGGGTTGTATAGGAATTGTATCAAAAAGGGAACTTTCAAATTCACCCTTCTATAGGGATCCGACAAATCTAGGAATTTGAAAGTGATCATGAAACACTGCCTTGTTTATTGCTGCCATGATTTTGTTTTCCAAAAAGATCTCTATTTGAAGTTTCTTGCTTATGAATCCTAGTAATTTGGTTATCCAAGTTCTTTCTCAAACTCTCTCTTGACACCTTGATGACGGGTTGTGTGTAGCTGGACTTGTTATACCTACTTTAGCTATAATAGACCGTTTTGATCGATGTTATGTTGTTTCTTATTTGTATGAAACATGTGATTCTGTAGTGATAATTCTTGGTAATTTATCCCAAAGGCAAGAGATGTGCTCATATACGGGTCGCTACTTTTTCAGTGTTGAGATTAACAGAGAAATAACACACCAATAGGCGTGTGGACTCAGAAAACTAGTTTTGGGGTTTAATCTTATCTTATAGATGTCTTGTATCTGCCCATCTATGAATTAGATTTGCGGTATATAGAATTGTGAATGGATAAGTCATGAGCTGATGAGATAAAAAAATGTACTTATATACATTGATAAAATGGCCGCCTAGTCCACAAGTTAGCCCGAACAATGCAAGCATGCATATGTCGTTCGCTTTCACTGTCCCAACTCCTAATTTAGTGTTTCCTCTGATGTTAGATCGGGTCTATGTATGAAATGTGTCATTTCTGAATGTAATTGAATGGCAAAATGATGTTTCAAATGACAGGAATCTGTTCAAGCTGTATATGCTTTACCGTTGTCTTTATCCTTTAATCAAAATAAGATTCAAGCTTGGTTTTCGATTGCAGGAGAAAATTGACATTATATGGATAGTAAAGTACCGTCTGAAAAGTTTACTCAGGAGCTAGCTCGCGAGTTGCTTATTGCGATATCTTATTCTGTACCTGATACCGACCCAAATTCAGATCATGCATTGAAAATCGTAGATGGCGCAAATGGCACTGTGGCTGCAATCGACAAGGCTGAAAAATATAGGTCTGAACTGATTTCGATATCCGATACGTCTCCTGATGCTCAAGTGCCTTCTGTTGTGCTTGGGAACCATGCAGGTTAAAGGAGACAAAATTGTAATGGAGATTTTAATACATGCAGTGGCTGTTAATGATTTCTAGAACTGAAACTTGTTGTAGTGTTGTGTGATTTTTACACCTAATGTGGATTTGTGTCGTTTGTGATTCTCTCCATATCAATGTAAATAAGGAAACATACTTTTGTAGAGACCATGTTGTGTTAAAAACTCAAATTTCTGAACCTGATAGTCTTCTCTGCTACCTGCTGATTTTCATCTTCGCACTCAAATTTTGTTTATTTTGTTACTTGGTAACCAAATTTCTTCTGTCTTCAGATTCTTTCTTTTGTTATTGACCAAATTTAAATTCAAAATTTCTTTAATTTTCAATATCATCCATTGTGGTCCAGGGGTTAGGATATCTGGCTTTCACCCAGGAGACCCAGCTTCCATTCTTCTGGCAATATGTTTTGTATTACTTATCCAAAAAATAGGGACAATATCACATTTGGGACTTATATTTTCATAAAATGTTCAATGTGGTACTTATATTTTTTAAATAATAATTGAATTAATGAATACAAAACTTGAATTAAAAAAAATAGGGAAATTGGTGAAATTACCTTAACTCAAAGAAAAAAAATATATGAATAGATTAGTTCTTCGGTGACACGCTCCCTGTTTTGATTTTGATTTTAGCTCACCCAAAAAATTAAAAGATGAGCTCAATGGCTAAAAACGATTATATTTTAATAATTTTTTTTAAAATTTTCAGAATTAGAACTAAATTGATAAATTTTGTAAATATTGAAGGTTAAATTTATTGAAATTTTTAAAATTTGAACAAAAACGACAAATTTTGTAAATAATGAGGACTAAATTATTGAATTTTTTTATGTTTAAAATTAAATTGATAGAATGTATAAAGATTAGATAGCTAAATTTGTTATTAGACTAATAAAAAAAGCCCACATCATTTTTTCGTCACTCTATCTCATCTAATGAAATTAGAGAGAGAGTGACTAAAATATTTAATTTCAAAGAAATTAACGAATACATCAAAAAATTAGTTGTGTGACTAAAATAAAACTAAAAGCATAATTCAGTAACTATTTTTGTAATTTACCAATGTCTTGATATTGGGTCCAAATAATTAATGAATTTATTCAACTTTCATTTTTAATATTTTTAAATATATGCTAATTGTTTAGAATAGGAAAGCAACAGCTAACGAAGCCAATATAGGCCAATAAATTTCCTTTGGGCGTCAAGGTCCACGGTTTTAGCGTAGCATATACAACAACTTTCTACCTGAACTTATGAGTTATTTATTATTTGTTTAAAATTTAATAAGATTTAGATAAAAATATGAATTTAGGTAAAGTAATCGAGTCTTAGTGTTTATTTGGATGAACGGCGTATTTACTTACAATTAACATAAAAATAGCAATAGCAGTGAGATAATATATTATAGCGTGAGATAAAAAGAAAGTTAAATGTAGTGTACTGAAAGTAAACATACATCCAAAGAGACTATTAGACAGGCAATCTTAAGCATGAGTTTAATCAGATTGAAATACAAATAAATACAAATATTTTATTATTAATGATTATAAACAGTGTTATATGTTTAGTATTTATGCTGTTTTTAATCCATTTTTTAATGATTAATAATTATATTTTTTTTGATGAATGAAACCTCATAATATAAAACGTACATCCAAGCCCCTGTAAAGGCGTAACAAAAAATTGAGTACTACCATTATTATTAACACATATTAGCTAGATTATCAGCTTCTTTATTATAACCTCTGGAATCGTTTTGTATCATTCATAGTGACAATTTAGCTAAATGTAGATTAATTCTTCTAACTAAAGTGAAATTCAATACTTTAGTAGCACTCGCTTGAATAGTTTGTACCGCCTTTAGACTGTCTGAAAAGATAAATACTCTTTCAAATCCCTTATCAATAGCATCTAAAACATAAATTTTGACAACAATTCAGCATATAAAATAGAAAAAAGCCCTACAAGTCGATTATATCCAAGAACCCATTTGTTGTATCTGTTAAGAAGAATTCCCCCAATTGAGGTTAAATCAGAATAAACTTGCAACACCCCAAATTTAGCCTAGACATTACGGCCGAGTTTGGAGAGATTACAATAGCTCGTTAAGGAACTTTTGATTTAATCAAATCAAGTGTGTGTTTCAAAAGCATAAAATTTGACAAAATTCTCAGAAACGTTTAAAAAAACTTAAGTTTGGAAAACACTTACTTTAAAACCAAAATTTGAATTCAAAATTGTGTGTTTTGAAAATATCTATTTTGGCAAATCATTTCCAGTTTTAAGGAAAATATTCGTTAAAAACTATTTATTTATTTACAAAAAAATAGTTGAGTGATTACTTAATTTTGCAGCGAAAAATGTTCAAAATATTGGTTTGAAACCGAATTCTAATTCGATAAATCGTATAATTTTGCAATTTCATTTTAAAACACCAAAAAAATCGACGGACAAACAAAAACCAAAACCAAGTCTAAAAACAACCTTCTAGTCCAAAAAGTCTAGAAAAGTTAAAAACATAAACCATCTCATTAAAATAACTGAGAAATAATCTGAACTCCCGTACGTCGTCTGATCCTAAACTCAATAATTTTCTGAAAAGTCAGAGATGAAACAAAGGGGTGAGCTATAAAGCTCAGTGTATAACTGAACTTAAACAGAGAACACGCATACCATAATATATAAATTAGAGTTTCACTAAGAGTTTCATAACGATCAATTGAGCAAAACTAAGAATGCTTTTCAATGCGGTACTTTTTTAGAAAAACATAATGCAATTTTTTTAGAAAACTTTCTACTCAACTCCGCCACACACCAAAATAAAGTTCCTTAGAACTCATCCAACCTAATCACACTAACAGATAATCATGGACAATGCCACCAGAGTTGCAATTAAACTGCAGATCAAATATATGTGGTCAAACCATCATATTGTAGCAAAATTGCCAGAACAGATGTGTGTGGTCAAGCCACCATAAATGCAATTAAGTTGCCATAACAGATATGTGATTAACCCACCAGATAATGCTGATCATTAATATACAAAATATAATTATTTGTATTATGCTTAAAATACTGTTTATATAGATTTTTAATTTAAAATAATTTTGGAAAAAATATGTAAAAAGGATAAGAAGCAGGTTTGGCGGGCTTTAGTATGAGCAGCCGGTTTCAATTAATCACTAATGTCTTACGCGTTAATTATGCAAAATTTTGGTCTAAATATGTTTGGTAATCATATTGAATGTTTATTTAATGCAAAATTTTCAATAAAAACATATGAATAAGATAAATATGTAAATAACTACTTATTAGACCTAAAAACGATAAGTTTGACTTTATTTTATTTTTTAAAAACTTACATAAATAACCTATCTCTTTATTTTAAAAAATTAAATATTTAATTTATCATTTTAATTTTATCTAAAAACATAAAAAGTAATATAAGATATTATATTAAAATTTAAAATTATGAAATAAATAAATTTCAAAGTAAAGATTTACTATTATATAAACAACATAATTATACTTGAAATTTCATTATTACTAGCGTATTAAATAGTTTTATAATATAACTAATTTTCCTTATTTATTTATACATATGTTTTAATTAAATTACATTTAAATATTTCTTAAATTTTTCCCTAAATTTTATAACGTGTCATTAATAATAAGATAAGGAAATTAAAATATAATAATATATAATTTTAATTTAATAAAACATGATAATTGATATTAGATTGAATTAAATAAACAGTATTTTGAAATTATTTTTATAATGTAAATATAACAGTAGATTGTGTGAAATTCTATTTTTATATATAGTTTTAAACTTAATTTTAATTATTAATTAGTAAATATAGGTTTTTATATTAAATTTAAATATTATGACCACTAAATAATTTAATATAACATTTTTATATTTTTAAATACCTATTTTTATATATATAATTGTAAAAAAAAATTATATATATCAAAGTTAGATATATAATTTTAATATTTATGGATGCACTTAATTATGAGTTTTGTACTATAAATCAGAGCTCCTATACTTGAAAACCCAAAACACAGAGAAGTGAAGAAATGGAGTTAGATTTGTGGAGTATTGCTATAATTGTGGTAACATTTGTTGTTTCATTTGGATTCCTTAAGAAAGCTTATGAGAGGTAAATCCTTCCATAGTTTTGGTTTCCAGTTATTTTTTGTTTCAATTTTTTTATTCCTATAATTCATCTTTCTAATTTAATTAAACTTAAACAAACTATTTCTTTCTAAAATAAAATAAAAATATCAAAACTAAAATCCAATATTACAAAAATAGACATGAGTCAAATAATAATCTATTAGGGATTCTTTTCAATATATTTTTCGACATAATCACAAATTTAGTCCTTAATATTTTTATTTTTTGTCAAATTAGCCTTCATTTATTTTTAGCTAAATTTAACCATTAACCTTTCAAAAAGAGTCTAAGATGTTAATTTTTTAATGACGTTGGTATGAAAATCCATGTGGTGGTTTACGTGTACTTTATACTAACGCGACATTATTTGTTCTTATGTCATGTTAATAAATAATTTAAAATTGTAACAATATTAAAAATTCAAAATTTAAAAAATTAGCATGAGGTACATGTGGGCTGCCATATGCTTAAATGTTTAGCATTTTAGTTAGTATTTTAGTTAAAAAATCAATTTGACTCTGTTTCAAAAAGTTAATGATCAAATTTGACTCTTTTTAAAAGGTTAAAGACCAAATTTAACTCAATTGTTTTAACAGTTGATTCAAATAGTTTTTTTGGTTTAACTCAACCGTTTCATACTATATCGCAAGTAACTAATTTTTTTCTAGACGGACACCCCAATGGAGAAAGCGTTCAAACTATCATCTCTTCTTATTGATTGAAAAGATTTGGGTTGTACTTACTTTAACATTAAGGACAAAAGTTCAATTCAAATCTTTAAAATATCTTAAAATATTTGAATTAAATGTTTAAAATATTAATATTGTTTTAATCAATTCTTTTTGTTAGTTTAGACGTCACTTTATGCACATTCGAATATTACATGAAACATATTTAAAATACATTTGACTTAAATTTGAAATATGTATCTGACAGGAAGATATGATCAATATAATATTGAAACACTAAAACAACAATTAAAATATTTTAATATATATTATTATTTAATGTAACGTTAATATAGTTTTTAAATAATTTTTTAATAATATTTTAATGTAAACTCATTTTTTAGAGCATATCGAATCAAAATTTAAAAAAATTGATTTAAACATCTTATATATATCTTACCTGAACCCAACCCAACCCAACCATGACAGCTTCTCATGTCATCAGAACTAATATTATTGCACATCAAAAAGGACCATTAGAATTTTTAAGTGATAATTAACCTTTCACTAGAAAATTTAATGAATGATAAAATGTGAACAGATTAAGGCAGCAGCAGCTTAAGTCCCTCCCTCCAGGTGATATGGGATGGCCATTGATTGGGAATACGTGGTCTTTCATAAGAGCTTACAAATCCCAAAACCCAGAATCTTTCATCAACAATTTGAAGAAAAGGTCTCTTGCCAACCCTGCTTTAATTTAATCTCCAAACTAAAAACCTTCTTTAAAGGAAAAAGAACTAACATGGAAGCAAATCCAGGTACGGTAAATCAGGGATTTACAAGACCCATTTGTTTGGGAAGGCAAGCATCATAGTTTGCAGTGCGGAGTTATGTAAGAAAGTGTTGACAGATGACAATAACTTTCAATGGGGCTACCCTGTTTCAAATCTGATTCTGGGTAATGTGCCATTCGACTACATGTCTAGTCACAGGCGATTTCACAGGCTAGTGACCACGGTTCTCAATCAACACCAACCCCCTTCATCGCATTTAGGGACCATTGAGAAAATCGTTATCAACACACTGGAAGAATGGAGTAAGATGAAGGAACCGATCCTTTTCGTTCCTGAGGTGAATAAGTTTGTGTTCAAACTCATTATAGCCATCTTTCTTGGCTCTGGAACTGACGATAATCAAATTGCATCCATGGAGGAGTATTATAGAAAAGTATACTATGGATTACATACCACTCCCATTAACATCCCTGGTTTTGCATATCATAGAGCAGTCCAGGCAAGGAAGGTGCTGGTGAATAAGATTCGAGGTGTATTGGGTGAAAGGAGAGAGAGGAGATGTAATGACCCCGACCCAAACACAGGCATAATCGACTTTTTGGAGAAAGCTGATTATGAGGATGGTAGACCTATGAGCCATGAACACCTTGTTGTTTTATTAATCGGGCTCTTCATTGCGGGTCGTGAAACTACATCTCGAACGGCTATATGGGCCACCATCTATCTCCATAATCATCCCCATCTGTTGCACAAGGCCAAGGTGAAATGGGATTTTGGTCTTTTACCCAAAACAACTCATCTGTTTTAACTTTTTTATTGGATTTCAAATTCCAATTTTTCAGGAAGAGCAAGAGGAAATCGTGAAAAGAAGACCTTCTTCCCAGAAAGGTTTAACCTTCACCGAAATTAAACAAATGAAATATCTATCCAAGGTTAGAATTAAGATTTATATGTTTATCAATCATTTCCACTTGCAAATATGAAATCATTGTTGTATAACTTTTTAGGTGATTAATGAGACACTACGAATACGCACAAATATTTTTTCAATCTTTCGAGAAGCAAAAAATGTAACTTATCTCAATGGTTAGTTTCTCTATAATTTCACCATATCTTCTCCTGTCTCACAACCAGTTTTAGAGTTGCTTTTAATATGTTCCTTAAAGGCTTTTCTACCCTTTTCAACAGGAAGTAGTACCTGTCCTGGAGCTGACCTCAACTATAAGTGAGTTTGGCTTAATTTCTTTTTAGTAATGTACATTTTAGGTCACTGTGTAAGTTAAAATCTTTTACTTTCATAATATGCAGGCTTGTACAACTTAATCCAGGAGGTCCTGTTAATTATTTCCCTTCACCAGATCCAGTCGACAACTGTCCTACCAAAATCATTAAGATCCGTTGATTATGCGTTACTACTTTAGTTCATAATAAAAAGATTCCCAGCTTCTAATTTCCAGTTTTAGTGTAGCTAACACAGTCTATGCAATAAAAAAGACAAACATGTGTTCCGTTCTAGGTGCCAATTTTAAAATTCTGGTCTTACTCAAAGGATTATTGTTAAATTTTTTAAGTTTTCTTATTTCCAAAATTTGATTTGGTAAACATATTATCATGAGTAAACTGTAAAGCCATGTCAACTTATTATTCCACATGCAGTCAACCCTCTCTTTAACGGGAAAAGATTGTATGAAATAGTGACGTCATGTCATCTGTATCCCTTTTTCAATAATTTTATACTACATCAGTATTTTCATCAATCTAAATTAAAATCCTAAAATTCAAGATAAAATTAATGATGTTGCATAAAACTATTGGAAAGGGGCAATATCTTTGTTTCATACAATCCTTTCTCTTCTATAACAGCCACCAACTATAACAATATTTCACTATAATAGTCAAGTCTTTTGGAGAACCGATTTTTTTGTGTTTTATTTTAATTCTCTATAATAGATTTTCACTTATAACAACAATATCCATAGTTAAGGAGTACATTCTTTATTAAATTAGTTCTTTATAACAAAATATTGTCTAAATTTTTAAATGAAACTATATATAGCTATTTCATATAAGTAACCCCATTAATTATCATTTATTAAATGAAAATGATTTTAATTAAAATATTTTTTCAATAAAATGATTAAATTTTATGTAAAAAAATCTATTAATCATATTTTATTAAATAAAAATGATCTTCAATGAGTGAAATTAAATATATTAATTCAATAAAACTATTAAGCTCCTTAATTAAATATTCTACTATAAATTTAGAATATCATAAACTTAGATTACTTGAATTTAATTACTCGTGATAAATTATTTAATTTAAATAACTCATATTGGTTAATTGAACTTGTTAGATTTATGAATTTTATATTAATCGTGTGACAGAATGTAAATAAAGATACATAAAAGCAATAACGTATGCACCTTCTATACATCTTTTAAAATTTGTTGATTTGATTCTCATTTTCTTTCTTTTATGAACCTAATTCTCAATTTCTTTATTTGGTGGAAATTCATTATATGAATTTTATATTAAGTTTACAACGGTTAACTTTCTATAATAGTGTTGTCATAGGTGTATAGCAGCCATCTCTCTATAATAAACAAAATCTAAGTAAACAAATACGATTGTATTACTCACTAAAAATCCAATCAATAGTCTAATAGCTCTCATTTGCATTAAGATCGAAATTTCAAAATCCAAAAAGTATAGTGACTTAGAATAATCAAATTGGATAATATGCACTAAATCTACAATTGTATGCATAATATATGACTAGTAGAATTAAGTAAAAGGACTTGCCCATCTTTCTAAATTAAATAAAATAGGTGTATGATAAGATAATCCACTTTCTTTATTATCTTACTTTATTTTTATTTTTTTATTATTCTATTGTTCTTGTCTTTTAATTTGAATTTTTGAATTTAATAAAGAAAGAGTTTATTATAAATTGTCGAAATATTCGATTCATTAGAATCTGATCCAAGAAAAAGGATTATTAGTAAAAATAAGATTTTTGAGAGATATAGAAAGATGCAAAACTCTATATTTCTATTCTATTTTTTCTCTATTTAAATTATATATACATACGCAATAGATGAAGATAAAATCCGTTTTATTTATCTCTCCAATTTCGAATTTCATTTCCCATAAATAAAAATTTAACCCCATGTAATGCAATTTCCTAAAAGTAATACAAGAAAAACACAATGATATGCTACCAAACTCCTACAAGATTTAATTTGGAAAGTCATTTTTAAAGTACAATGTTGATGTAATAGGAAAAAGATATATATATATATATTGTAAGTGAATGAGATAATAAATAGGAGAAAGGTTAATATGTATAAAGCAAATTGTAAAGATGGAAGCAGGAGAGTGAAGAAAAGTTATTTAATTCATCTTCAAACTATTTCTTATGGGGATCAAAGTTGTAGAACCATTTCCACAAATCATAGATTCCAAAAATCCCATAAAGAAGGAAAGATTAAAAAAAAACAAAACCTAAAATCTAACCCAGGCCTAGCTATGTACCACCTGAGTTTCCTTGCCATCCTTCAACTGGTAAGTGGACATTAGGCTGCATATTGGGTGGCAAATTGAAGAAAGGCAACCCACCTGGGACAGCACCGTCATCGGTAAACATGTTACCACCATTGTTTCCGCCGCCGCCGCTGCTTTGCATCTGCATTTGGTCATCATCCTCTTCCAAAGGGAGTCTCTCATAGGCCACATTTGTAAACGACGATGCTATGAGAATAACAGGTCCAGCCGCCATCAGTTCCCCAACCACATTTCCCCCAACAACCTGACCTTGCCCGCCGGCCAAAAAGATTGTCAAACTGGTGGCGCCTGGAGGAGCTGGCGGCGGCAAAAACGAACCCGAAAGTGATAATATTTCGAATCTGCCATGAAGGGTAACAACAGCTCCAGCGGTAGCTGGTTGCCTAATGCTGACGTTGGTCACCGTACCACTCCCGCTCAGTATACACGCTCCCCTTTGCCTTCTCCGAGCGTAGTTGGCAACACAGTCGAACACATCGCAGCCGCTCCCAACTTCCAGTAAGTAAGCCCCGAGCGTGTTTGCACTCTCCCTAGTGACGATGACCGGAGGTTTGGGCTTGTTTTTAGAACCTGGTGGACGACCCCTGAGCCTATGGGCTATAACAAGCTCAGTGGGAACCGTTGACTAAATCCAGAGCTTGGTGGGAAACATCATCATCTTGGCCGTGACGATTGTTTGAAACTTCGTGATCTTCAGGTTCAGGTTGGTGATGGAGGTGAAGGTCGGGTCTTTGAAGATGTTGAACGTAGCGAGAAGCAGCAGTGCCTAAATCAAGACCCGCCATGCGAAAGCAACAAAGGGCAGCCGTAAAAAAGGGAAAATAATGGATTAAAATAGTTTTTTTTTCTTAAAGAAATTATATATAATAAATCAAGAGTTAGATTAAAGGGAAGGGCTTGTTTGGGGGCTCGAAGAAATGAGGAGAGAAAGGTTTTAGTGCTTTTTTATATTATTTTCAAAGAAAATAAAAGACAAGGAGAAGGACTGCTATGCAAGAAAAGGGAAAGAAACAAGGACGAAGAGAGGGAGGGGGGACTAAGTCTGAAAGGTTGCAATCATTTTCTCATCCTTAAAGTTTAAATAATATGAAAACCAAAAATAGGTTGGATGCAAGGTGGGAAATCACAAAATTTACTCAGGAGCTAGCTCGCGAGTTGCTTATTGCGATATGTTATTCTGTACCTGATACCGATCCAAATTCAGATCATGCATTGAAAATCGTAGTTGGCGCAAATGGCACTGTGGCTGCAATCGACAAGGCTGAAAAATATAGGTCTGAACTGATTTCGATATCCGATACGTCTCCTGATGCTCAAGTGCCTCCTGTTGTGCTTGGGAACCATGGCGGTTAAAGGAGACAAAATTGTAATGGATATTTTAATACATACAGTGGCTGTTAATGATTTCTAGAACTGAACTTGTTGTAGTGTTGTGTGATTTTTACACCTAATGTGGATTTGTTTCGCTTGTGATTCTCTCCATATCAATGTAAATAAGGAAACATACTTTTGTAGAGACCATGTTGTGTTAAAAACTCAAATTTCTGAACCTGATAGTCTTCTCTGCTACCTGTTGCTTTTCATCTTCGCACTCAAATTTTGTTTATTTTGTTATTTGGTAACCAAATTTCTTCTGTCTTCAGATTCATTCTTTTGTTATTGACCAAATTTCAACTCAAAATTTCTTTAATTTTCAATATCATCCATTGTGGTCCACTGGTTAGGATATCTGGCTTTCACCCTGGAGACCCAGCTTCCATTCTTCTGGCAATGTGTTCTGTTTTAGTTATCCAAAAAATAGGGATAATATCATATTTGGAACTTATATTTTCATAAAATGTTCAATGGAATTGTAAATCATGAGATATGATAAATTTTGTGAGACAAGGTCAGAATGATTTCGGGTTCCCCTGTTCTGACTTTGTAAAATCATCAAAAAATGGATAAAAATAATTAGGGACTTAAATTTATATGTTTAGAATTCTGAATGAGTCTATTTTCAAGATAAACAAACGGGAACATCATTCAAATCCTGTACGAGTAGATAATTAATTTTTAGTGAAGAAGGGTCGGAACTGTCAGACAGCAGAACAGGGGAGACTTCAATGAATAAACTGTATTAATTGGCCAAACCAAAAATTATGAAATTTTTATGGTAAGAATATATATGAGTCTAGTTTCATAGAAAATTAGAAGATCTTAATTTTGAGTTCCGTAGCTCCAGATATAAATAATTTAGTGACTACGACACGGGTGGATAGTCTGAATATTCACATAAGTAATTAGTGAAAATTATGGATAAGGTTACTTACAATTGCGTTATTTATACCAAGGATGTGGATGGAGAGGAGGAGGAGGAGGAAAAATATATGAATGACTCGTGTATAAATTAAACACCTGCCCGATTATAATCGATAAGTGTTGGATTAGAGATGATATAATGTTTTATGTGGAATATTTATTATGAAATTATGATTATCGTTATAATACAAAATTTGTACTTGTGAGTTTATATGGCTAAATTTTAGTGATTATTTGTTAATTTTATGAATTTCATGATGTGTTATTTCATATGTATTAATGATAAAATCGTGAATAATGTAAAAGCATGAAAATTGAATAAATGATCAAATTGAGCATTTCAGTTCAGTGACAAGATGAATTGAAGGAAAAGACCATAGTTGGACCATGGCAACAAGTGATAAGTGATAGCTTCGGCTACACTTATCTGATCAAGGATAAGTGAAAGTGATAAGTAATAGCTTCGGCTACACTTATCTGATCAAGGACAAATGACAAGTGAAAAGTGGTAGCTTCGGCTACCTGATCAGTGAAAAGTGGTAGATTCTGCTACCTGATAAGTGAAAAGTGGTAGCTTCTGCTACCTGATCAATGAAAAATGTTAGCTCCGGCTACCTGATCAGTGAATAGTGGTAGCTTCGGCTACAAGTGACAAGTGATTTCCGTATAAGACCATATCTGGGATATGGCATCGGTGTGATATATGCTACTGTATAAGACCATATCTGGGATATGGCATCAGTGAGATATGTGATTCGTGTAAGACCATAGCTGGGTTATGGCATCGATATGTGATATGTGATTACGTGTAAGACCATAGCTGGGCTATGACATCGAGTAAACGAAGTACTCAATTCCGTAAGACGTTCACTAATTTGACAAAGTTTGGTCAGTGTTACATGGAATTATGTGATACAGGAAGTACGAGTTGATAAGATATGAGTATAGAACTTGGTTGATAAATGAATTCATTTGTGATTATATAATTGTTCATCTTGAATGTACTGTCCATATGTATTGATAATTCAAACGTATTAATGAATAAAGTTCCGACATGGAATAAATTGAACACGAGACAAATAATTATGAAATTGAACTCGAAATTCATGAAAATGATGGTTATTGATATATGGAGACATGAGACATTGGTATATGAATATGGAAAATATTTGATAAATGTGTTTATTCATAATTATGGAATTATATACCTCTTGTGTACTATTTGCATAAGGATGATATTTCAAATACTTTGGTTATTTAAGCTTAAATATGAAACAGTATGAAATCAAGATAAGTTGTTATAAAAATATATTTAGATTACAGAGATATGGCTGATATATGTTGTATGATTACATAACGTGAAATTGTGTATATATATGAGAAATTTAATGAGAAATGAGCCCATACACGTTTCTTGTTATTTATATGAAGTGTACGACTGACAAGGGTGATGAAGTTATAAACAGAGAGTTACACGGGCTGAAAACACGGGTGTGTGACTTTCCAAAGTGTGAAAATTTTCTAACTGTTGCAAAAATTTCATATGTTTACGGTTTGGTCCCGAACCACCCTGAATGTATGTTTTGGGCCCCATAGGCCCATATAAGGGACGTTAAATATATGTATGAAAGTTTTTAATTTAAAAGAAATTTTATGGCTGATTTTTACATGATTGATCATATTAAGTTCGATAATGCCTCGTACCCTATTCTAGGCTCGGAATATTGGTAGGGGGTGTTACACATAGGTGGAAATTTTTCAAAAAATAGGCTCACATACCCGTGTGGCCCACACGGCTCAAATAACCCAGCCCGTGTGACCTACACGGCTTACCACACAGCCGTGTGACGCCAACAGTAAGTTTTTTGTCATTGCATCGTTCACTATTTTCGAGTTTTTCGTTACTTACCTGGATATTTTTTTATGCCAATCCAACAACAAGATATTCAAAACCTAAAATCAGTATTTAAACGACCAATTTTAATAACGCAAACCCAAATTAAAAGTATTAATTCAACCACAATCGCTTATAACGGACTATAACAAGAGTGGAAATCAACTTTAAACATTCAATCCCTCACCTATAACAGCAATCAAACGATTACTTAATCCGCTGAAGGATTATTCACTAGCGAATGCTCACCTAGATGGGAACATATAACAAAAATCAGTTAATTCAAAACAAAATTGATTCCAACCAACAAAACTTCACACCTCTTCCAACAGTTAGAAACCTTATCGGAGCTCCAAAATATACCCGACCACCACGATGAAAATCTCAAAGATAAAGAACGAAAAATCAAAGGATGGAATCTTAAGGAACCACTAGCAATTGGCAATATTGTGGCTTACTGCATCAAAAGAAAGAAGGAAAGAGGAAGAGGAAACAAAAACTTGAATGGAAAAAAAATAGGTTGGGCAGCAAGGATGGAAGAGAGGAAAAAGACCATGTGAAACTGTTGAGGGATTTTTGGGAAACAAAAATAACATAAAATAAAATAAAATAAAATATTTTATTATTTATATATATTTTAAAAGAAGAAAAATCTTTCAGAAACTACCCACAACCCCAGAATTCTAAGTTGACATCTTACCACTAAACCAGCAGGCTCATTTTTATTAACAGTTGAACGAAAATAATATTTAAGTTAGAAGTCCAAAGATAAGGGTTGAAACAAAATTAACAAAATTAATAAACAAATTATTCAAATCTAGAACCTCACACACACTAACACAACACTTAACCACTAAACCAAATTATTTCACTTGATAAAATTTTCACAATCTTAACTCAAAAATCGGAACGTGATCAATCTCGATTTCACTAATCCAATTTATTCTAACCCAGTTTTCGAGATGTGACACAACTTTTACGTTCTTCAATTATATTATTTTTTAATATTTTCACAAAAATGTTATTTATAACTTTTGAATTTTATAATTAAATCATTCATAAATTTTATATTTTATGTTATTTACAATTTTTAATATTTTCACATTCTCAATATTTGAACATCGCTTTTAATATTAAAAATTAGATAGGACACACCATTAATTAGTTTACAAAGTCAAACTAAAAACACCTTCTTTAATTTTTTTTTTATTTTTTTATTTTACTGACAGGTATTTTAATCTCTTTATTTTATAATATCATGAATTAATTTAAGTACTTTATTCTAATTATTGATCTATTTAATAATATAAAAATTAATTTAATACATTTGTATAATACAAAGATCTCTTAAATACTTTCAACAATGTAGGGCATGCTACGAGCCGTATTCAAATTAATCACTAATTTACTCTCATTAATCACTAAACCCTCGCATAGGTGCAGTCTAATTGCTAAAGTGTCACATATCTTAGACCACACATCCATCTTAATGTTTTTCATAAATTTTTTGTTCTTTTCTGGCTTTTTTTCTTATAGAAATAAACCTTAAATGTGGGTTATATTTTGAAAAATTGTGCATGGTAATTATTAAAAAAAGTCAATTATTCATTAATTCAATTATTGTAAAATCTTGAATTAATTTTATTAGGGATAAATATAAAAAATATTTTAATCGATATGTAATTTGATACATGAACTTTGATTTTGTGTAATTATACACATTAAACTTTGTTTTTGGTTTAAATGTGTATATAAAATTTTGATTTTGATTCAATTATACATATTTAAAGAAATAAATATATCAATTTATTTTTATATTAGATAATTTTAATTATTTTGTTTGAAATATATAAATATAAAATAGTGTTATATCGCCAATGATGTTAGATATTTGTGAATATTGAATCAAATCAGGATGTCATGTATAAAATTACACAAAATTAAAACTAATGTATAACATTACACATTAAACCAAAATTTATATATAATTTTAATATTTATCCCATTTTGAATGAAAAATACATATAATTTTGTATTAAAAGATCAATATAATTATTTTAACACTTGATTTTTGAGTTTAATAAAAAAAATAGTTAAATTTTAAAGATGATTGAGAGCAACTTTATACTATAAATTTGATCTCCTGTAAACAAAGAAACTCAAAGGCAAATACTAGGGCGGAAATATAGAGAATTAAAGAAATGGTATTAGTTTTCTTGTGGTTGATTGTTGCAGTAATTGTGGGAACATTTGTTCTTTCATTTGGATTCCTTAAGAAACCAACTGGGCGGGACAGGAACCTGCAAAATCCTATTCTTCAAACTCAAAGGTAAAACGTATATTACTTATTCTAAAATATTGGAATTTTTTTTAATACAAGTGGGATTAAAATTAAATTGTATATTTTTATTATAATAAAAATATAATTTTATCATTTTAATAATCTAAATTTTTATATTTTTTAAAGGATTAAATTAAATAGGGAACAACATCTTAACTCTCTCCCTCCCGGTGGTATGGGGTGGCCATTGATCAGGAACATGTGGTCTTTTGTAAGAGCTTACAAATCCCAGATTCCAGAATCCTTTATCAACAATTTGAAACGAAGGTTTAAGTCTCTACCATAATTAGGCTTCTTAATATTTTTAAAAAAATCTAACATGGAAGCCATCCAGGTACGGTGAAACAGGGATTTATAAGACCAATTTGTTTCGGAACCCAAGCATCATAGTTTGTAGTCCGGAGCTATGTAGGAAGGTGTTGACAGATGATGAGCAATTTCAACTTGGTTACCCTCTTTCAAGTCTAGTTCTGGATGGAATGTGAAAGAATACTGAAGAATCAAGGTACTCTTTAGAAGCAAATCTGTAGAAGAAAACAAAGTAATATTCTCAAAGTAACAAACTTAACTCAGCCCTTTCACTGGCTAGAATACATGTTTATATAGGAACTAGAAGCCTAAACTGCTGTTAACAGAATAGCCTAACAAATTCTAACCGACTAACCACTTATCTAATTACACATTAAACATATGTGTATTGTGAATACTATAACATTCACCTAACTTCCTCAAGTGGAACGACCCGAAGACGACGACGAAATTGAGTGAACATCGAAGTGGACAATGGTTTGTAAGAACATCCGCCACTTGGTCACATGCAGGAACATCGCTAACAACCAACTCACCACGAGCGACCTTTTCCCGAACAAAAAATAGATCAAGTTCAACATGTTTGAACTTAGAGTGTAAGACCGGGTTAGCTGCAACAGCAACAGCACTAGAATTATCACACCACACTGTCGGAAGATCAACTGAACTAAGGTTTAACTCTGTCAACAAGGAAACCAGCCACGTAACATCACTACCAGCTGCGGCTAAACTCCGATATTCAGCCTCGGCGGTAGAGCGAGAAATAACTTGTTGTTTCTTAAAGCACCAATAAATAGGATTATCACCATAATACACAAAATATCCTCTAGTAGACCGACGATCATCAAAATCAAGTCCCCAATTTGCATCGGCATAGCCAACCAAAGACAGTCGACCAGACTTTCGAAAGACCAAACCATGAGACAGTGTACTAGATAAGTACCGCAAAATACGTTTCAACGTTACCATGTGTAATGTAGTGGGAGCATGCATAAACTGACACACCCGATTAACCGCATAAGCAATATCTGGTCGTGTCAAAACGATATACTGAAAAGCTCCAGCAATACTACGATATTCAGTTGGATCAGCAAGAAGTTCACCTTCATCTTTAGACAGCAGAGAAGAGGTTATCATCGGTGTATGAACACTTCTGGCATTCGTCATAGAACTACGAGCAAGGAGTTCACGGATGTATTTTCGCTGGCATAGGTGAATACTACCTGAGGAAGACTGACTAACTTCAATGCCCAAAAAATAACGAAGCTCACCCATATCTTTTAGAGCAAATTGGTTGTGGAGCATTTGAACAAAACAATTAATTTCATCAACTAAACTTCCAGTGATAACAATATCATCTACATAAACAAAAACGTAGATAGTATGATTAGAAGACAACCGAACAAACAATGAAGCATCGGACTTTGATACCGTAAACCCAGCAGAAACGAGAAACTATTTTAATTTGTCAAACCAACCCCAAGGAGCCTGCCGTAAGCCATACAAAGCTTTAGTTAACCGACAAACTAACCGTTCACCATTTGGACCAAATTGCTCATAGCTAGGAGGTTGTTGCATAAACACATCATCAGTTAAATCACCATTCAGAAAGGCATTATTGACATCAACCTGCCAAAGATGCCAGCCCTTGGTCACGGCAACTGACAGGATGAGTCAAATGGTAACAGGTTTGACTACTGGGCTGAATGTCTCCTTAAAATCGCAACCAGGTACCTGTGAGCACCCCTTGGCAACCAATCGTGCCTTCCGAGGACTAATCGCCCCATCAGGATTCTTCTTGATCTTAAACAACCACTTACAACCGATTGCTTTCCGGCCAGATGGGAGAGGACACAACTCCCAGGTCAAGTTAGCTAGTAAGGCATCAAACTCAGCTTGACCGGCTAGTTGCAAGTCTGGATGGCTAAGAGCCTCCTCAATAGTACATGGCTCAACCTCAACTTTGTCGGCACATAAGGCTCGAGGTTTAAATATCCCAGCTTTAGATCTTGTCACCATTGCATGCTTGTTAATAGCAGAGACAGGAGAAACATCAGGAGGGGCAGTAGGAGAAACTATAGTAGAAGGAACCTCTTCTCGAACAGTAGATTTGGAAGTGGAACTCTGCGGAGAAACACTACCCGTAGCAGGAAAGTTAGACTGAATGCTATCACCATTAGAACTATCCACAGAAGTCCCAACAACAGGGTCTGGACGAATCTTGTTAGAAATACACGATCGAACAACTGGTACATACGTAGTGGTATTCAGAGGTAACTGATCACTGGAAGTAGTAGATAGTGAAGATAGAAATCTATTTTCATCAAAAATGACATGACGAGAAACAATAACCTTTCCATTTGGCGTGAGACAGAAATAACCTTTATGATGCGGACTATACCCCAGAAACGTAGACGGTTGAGACCGAAACTCGAGCTTGTGGTTACCAAATGGTCGTAGGTATAGAAAACAATAACAACCAAACACCCGAAGATGATCATATGTTGGAGCGCGGTTAAATAAACACTGAAACGGGGTCTTCCCTTCTAAAACTGATGTGGGCAAACGATTAATGAGATGAGCAGCACTACAAAAAGCATAACCCCAGTAGTCAATTGGTAGATTAGCTTGAGCCAGAAGAGTGATACCAGTCTCGATAACATGTCGGTGTTTACGCTCCGCAACACCATCTGTTCAGACGTATAGGGGCAGGAAACCCGATGAAGAATCCCTTGATGTAACGACCCAAACTTTAAGGTTATTAGAAAAGTGTATTTTCGGGTCACCGTTTCTGAAAAATGGATTAGAAAATATTTATTAAAAAAAATATTTATGAAGTTAAGTGAGTGATTAATTAAAGTTTAATTAAGTAAATTTAGCTTAATTAAGGATAATTGGATAAAAGATTAAATTGAATATAATGTGAAAGTTTAGTTTTAAAGTAATAGAAAATAAAAGGATCAAAATGGCAATTAAGCCATACCCATGAAATAAGGCGGTGAATGGAAGAAAAATCAAGATTTTTGTTGAATTATGTATATTATTAAATTATTAAATATATATGTATATATATAAAAAAAAGAAGAAGAAAAACAAGTGTATAAAAATGATTGGTACAAGTGTTAAATAAATATTTGTTATTAAATAGATTTTTATTATAGTTATTATTGTCATTATATATATATATATAAAAGAAACAAAAGAATAAAAAGAGGAAAGAAACAGAATAGCAGGGGACGAAACAAAGAAGGGAGAAAGGAAGAAAAGAAAAAGGGAAAAATAAGGTTTTAAAGGTTCCAAGTTAATTTGGTAAGTCAATTTAGCCTCTTTTCTTATGATTTTTGAGTTTTTGGAATCCTAGAGATAAATACTACTTGTTTTAAGTAGAAATTTTGAAAGTCATTAGATTTCTAAGTATGGTTCATGTTGAATAAAATGATGGAATTGGGGGTTTATTTGATAGAAATTTTGATTGGAATTGAAAAAAGGATTGAATCATAAACTAAGCTACAAGTTTTGAGTTTTAGGGATTAAATGGAAATAAATTCGAAAATATAAAAATATGCTGGAAATTTAATAGTTAAGTATGAGTTTGGACAAAATTTGAATAGAAATGAAGTATGAATTGAGATAGAAAAAAGTAAGTGAATCTAGTTAAGATTAAATTGAAATTAAAGTAGAAATTGAATAAAAATTGTATTAATTAGATATAAATTAGTAGTGAATTAACGAATATGAATTGTTTTAATTCCCGTAGCTAATGTTGTCTCGGGAAACCTCAGCTAAGCAAGGAAAAAAATGGCAAAGACAAAGGGAGTTAGCTCGAGAAAATACGGTTTGTATTTCTATAATCCGAACCTAGTTATTAATTGTTATTTATTTTTTTATTCAATGCATTTAATAAATGTTGAAGTGAGAATTATTGTGTTTATAATGGAAATGGATTAATTTGGTATGTGATGAATTTATATTGATTGAATTAAATTGAATTATACATATATATATGTGTGTGTGTGTGTGTGTGTGTGTGAATGAGATATTATGCAATTATGATAATTGAATTTTGGATAAATATTATGATAAATAATTAAGATGGGAATTATTTGTATTGTGTCTTTATAATTGAAATGAATTGATTTAGTGTGTGATAAATTTATACTGAATTGATTTATGAATATCTATTTTATTGAATTTATATTGATTAAAATTATTTTGATTGAATTTATATTGATTGAATTATATAATATATATGATTTATGTAGAAATTTGAATATTGAATGAATGTTATATTGAAAAATATATTGATTGCAAATATGAGGAAATTGGTATGAATATATGAGATTGTGATATTTGAATATTTGATATTGAAAAATGAATTGAATTGTATTGAATTATGAATTAATGTGAATAATTGAAATATATTGTTGAATTGAATGAAATTGTATGAATTGTGAAAATGGGTAAATATATGTAATTATCTGAATGAGATATTGATGAAAGAATTATTAAATTGAGAAAGTGAATGAAATACCCTATTAACTAGTCGGGTTAAGTCAGATATAATTGGCATGCCATAGGATCTGAAAGTGTACGGAATTTGCCGGCTTTATCGATCAGGCACTTTATGTGTCGTATTTCAGGCACCTCGTGTGTCGTATCAGGCACCTCGTGTGTCGTTTTAGACACTTTATGTGTCGTATACTGATCAGGTACTATGTACCGTTTCAGGCACAATGTGCCGTACTGGTGTGTTTGGGTTGGAATCCGTGTATCCGTCAAAGTCCGGGTTTGTTAATAGGGGTAAATAAGTGAAAGATAAATCGAATAAATTTGATTGATCAAGCTATTGAAATGAAACGAGAAATTGAATTGAGAATTGAAAATTTAGATATGAAATTGAAAATATGAACCAAAGGTTCATGAAATGATTGGAGTTCGAATTGATGATATATGATGCCACTTGATGAATTGAAATGTGATTTGAGATATATGAATCGTATGTATATACTGAAAGCTATCAGGGATAGTAAGTTGATATGATATAAATGAAATTGAATGTTATTGAAATGAATTAAAATGGAATATGATTGATAAGTGTATAGTTGAATATAGTTTAATGATATTGAATTGTGAGTAAATTAAGGAAAGCTATACCGAGTAGTAAGTGAAAGAATGAAGTAAATAATAATGGATTTAGTTAAGAATTGAACAATTATGTTATTGTGTTTATTATATGATTTGTATAAAATTTATATGGTAAGTAGTTGAAATTTATCTATGAATAAATAATTGAATAATTGTAATTGTTATTATGATCTTAAGTATTTGTTATATTATTAATTGTTCGAATTATAGAAATACCACTGAGTATACCATACTCAGCGTACGGTTTGTTTCTGTGTGCAGGTTAAGTAAAGATAGTACGTTGAATCAGCATCCCAGGACGATCCCGAATTCATTAAGGTAAAGTATGTTGAGTATTGATAATGGCATATACCCAAGATGTTTAATGAGAGTCATTTAGGTTGTAAAAGTATTGATGAAATGAGTAAATTATGGTTGGCAACGGTATGTAGTATGAATTTTGAAATTTACTAAAAATTCGTAGTGATTCTAAATTAGTCCCGAATTGAATTTACTGTTCATATTAGACCGCGAGGGCCCATTAAAAGGACGACATCTTAAAACTAGGATGTGTGTGAATATTTATTTTAATTAATGACCGAAATTGGACTGTACTGACTGGTAATGTCTCGTAACCCTGTTTCGGTGACGGTATAGGGTTAGGGGACGTTACAGATTAGCTAAGACAGAAGAGAAGGCACGGAACTCACCGCCCCAATCACTTTGAAATTGCTTGATATACTTGCCAATCTGAGTGAAAACCATCTTCTGAAATTGACTAAAACATTCTACAGTTTGAGATTTCCGACTCATCAGATAAATCCAGGTAAATCGACTAGTCATATCAATAAAAGAAGCATAATAGAGATTCCTTTCACAAGGAACAGCAGCAGGTCCCCAGAGATCAGAGACTACCAACTCAAACAAGTCAACATATTTAGTATTAGATCGCGAAAAAGGTAGCTTATGTGATTTACCCTGCTGACAAGCTACACAAACACCAGTAAGGTGACTTTTATTGCAAGAAATTTGACAACTAGCAAGAACATTTTTTACAATAGTATCAGCTGGATGACCCAGTCGTTTATGCCACAAACTAAAAACATCAGTGTTTGGAGAACAATTTTGAAGAGCAACACTATTAACAGAATGAATCAAACTACTCGAACTGACCGAGAAATGATATAGTCCATCATGAACTTGGCCCCGCAGTAAGATTTCCCATGTCTGGATGTCCTTAATCACACAATAGGAGGGGTGAAACTCAAAAAACACATTGTTATCAGTAGCGAACTTAGATACAGACAATAAATTCTTCCGAATACTCGGCACACATAGCACATTTGATAAACGTAGTAACTTCTGCGTCGTAGGTATAACAGTATTCCCAATAGACGTAATTTTAGTGGAGATGCCATTACCCATTAAGAGGGAAGAATTACCTGAATACGGAGTGGATCCATGCAAATCAGAATCAGTGCGACAGACATGATGGGTAGCCCCTGAGTCTGGACACTAGGACGCATTCCCTACTGGCAATGGAACATACAAGTTAGTGGAATTAAAATTCGAATCATAATGCGTAGAATCAGAGTAATCCGAAGCATGTAACTCAAAAACCCGAGGCGGAAGCCCAACAAACTGAGACGAGGGATATGGTGACGAATCAACACTAAACACACGAGCTCGTGGTTTTGTCCACCACGGGGCCTCATGAACAGTCTGTCACGACTGGTCAACACCAACACAATTAGCTGACGGCTCAGGTACAAACATGCCATTATGTGGACGAGCCTTAATTGGCTCACAAGGCCCACGTGACCGAGGAGCTATCTGACCAGAGGAGTGGCCCAAGGATGTATCACCATGATTAATTCCCATAGCATTTTGATTTGGGCCAACTGCATGCCCATGATCATAAATTGGTTGGTCAACATTAGTAGGCAGCCCATCACCACGTGGAACAAATGGATTAAAACCATAAGTTCCAGCCCCAACATGTGTCTCACGTGGGACCCAGCTAGCACCTGCATAATTCGGCCAAGAGTGAGGCCTTCAATTTTGACCAGCAATCCCCTAATTTTGACCGAACCCCATATCTTTCATGCGCTCATCATCTCTCCCATTTGTCCTAGGAACAAAACCACCCCTTCTTGGCGCCGACGCATCAACCAGAGATGGTTCATCACGATGGTAACGATAATAGCAGTGTTGTGCAAGATGCCCAAATTGACTGCAGATCTGACATTGGATACAGGAACGGAACGAGCGTCCACGACCATGAGCAGAGAACTGACCTCCTCCACGAAACGAACTGTCCATCGACTGAAGGGACGGGCCCTCCACTGTATTCGCAGCAACCAGTACCTCTTGGACAGACCGCGCCTGTCGAGCTTCGCATTCAATCAAGGCATCTACAAGACGTTGAAACGACAAGGGGCTCGAGGAGAGGGAAGCAGACGAAACAATCGAGTCAAAATCAGATGAAAGGCCGACTAGAAGAACCGCCGAGCGTTCAGCCTCCGAGATGTGAGATCCAGAGGCTGCAAGCAAAGCACACAAACTAGTGATTTTATTCACATAGGAGTGAACCGAGAGACTACATTTCCGAAGGGAGTGAAGCTCATGTCGCAATTGCGACTGCTTCGTGCTTGAATCGGCCGCAAACAGACTGTTGGCCATGAGCCACACATCATGAGCAGTCCTAACATTGGTAAAGGAGGATAAGAAAGACGAGCTAATGGTGGAGAGAAGCCAAGAAGTAAGCAAGCTCTCTTGCTGATCAAAAACCAGCACAGCGGGATTGACGACAAGACCTCTATCGGATGACTGAATGAACCTTGTCGGAGCCGTCAATGAGCCATCAAGTAAGCCAAACAGACCATAGCCTCGAAGGATAAGTCGGATTTGTTGCTGCCACTGCACAAACGAGGCTTCGTCCAACTTCACAACATCATGGCAAGGGAAAGTCGTAACCACCCGATCACTAAGAAAGGTCGAGCCATGGAGCTCCGCAGAATCAGAGTCAGCAGAGTGCGTGGTAGTCATGCCCAAGGATCACCAAGCGAAAGATACCATGAAAGAATAATAAAGAATCAAGATACTCTTTAGAAGCAAATCTGTAGAAGAAAACAAAGTAATATTCTCAAAGTAACAATCTTAACTCAGCCCTTTCACTGGCTAGAATACATGTTTATATAGGAACTAGAAGCCTAAATTGTTGTTAACAGAATAGCCTAACAAATTCTAACCGACTAACCACTTATCTAATTACATATTAAACATATGTGTATTGTGAATACTATAACAGAATGCCATCGGATTACATATCAGGTTCGGGTCACAAGCAATTTTACAGGCTAACAACGAGCAGTCTCACTCGAAACAAGCCGCTCTCATTGCATGTAGGGAGTGTTGAAGAAATTGTTACCAATGCATTGGAAGAATGTAGTAAGATGAAGGAACCAATCCTTTTCTTCCATGAGATGAATAAGATTGCTTTCAAAGTCATAATGACCATGTTCCTTGGCTATGCAACTAACGATACTGTTATCGCATCAATGGAGAAGTCTTATACAGATTTATTCTCTGGATTATTTTGCACTCCTATTAACATCCCTGGTTTTGCATACCATAAAGTAGTCAAGGCAAGGAAGAAGCAGGTGAAAGAGATTCAAGGCGTATTGGGTGAAAAGAGAGAGAGGAAACGTAATGACCCAAACTCAAAGATCGACCTAATTGATGTTATTAGGGAAGCTGGAGATTCGAAAGGAGAAAAATTGGATGAAGAATATATTATTATTATATTAGTGATGTTCTTGATTGCGGGTCGTGAAACTTCGGGACGTACAGCTACATGGGCCACCATCTATCTCCATCATCATCCCCATTGTAATAGCCCGATTTTAGGCTTAGTCGGAACAGTGGTTTCGGGACCACAAATCCGACGAAAAAAAAATGTAATGGCTTGAATTTTCAGAGGTGTCGGAACGGTGATTCGAGATCACTAAATTCGACAAATGGGTAGAAAATATTATTAATTTAGTAAGTATAAGTTAAATATGAAGTTAGGAAAATTTTTGAAATAGTGAATAGTGCACTAGAAATAAATATTAAAATAATTAGAATCGAAATGAGGTATCAAGACCTCGGGGATTTTAAACTGAGCCATAAATATTTTTATAAATATTCATGGAGTGTTAAAAAGTTAGTATTAAAGTTTCGTTAAGAAATTTTAAAGTTCCGATAATTAATTGAACAAAAAGGACTAAATTGTAACAAATGAAAAATTTTGGGAAATGATTAAATAGCTTAAATGATAAAAGGAAGAGGGCTTTAAAGGCAAATAGACCCAAGGTCTATTTGGGCTGGACGGCAGAGGCATGAAATCAGCAAGAAAGTAAGGAGAATTAAGGGCAAAATTGGAAAATTGGAAAATTTGCTTAATAAAGTTAGGACCCAAGTGGAATTATCTAGATTTCTCTTCATTTTTCTGAATTCTCATCAGCTAAAACACCATGGAAGGGCTTCTTCAAGCTGGTTCTTCATATTTTTATTACAAGTAAGTTCAATTCTTGACTATTTCTTGAAATTTTTGTATTTTTATGACTTTTACAACTAGGCCCACTTGTTAAATCCATTAGTTTTTGATTTTATGAAAGAAGTTGAAAGTTGATATGAATATGTGCTGGAAGTATATGATGATTTAGCATGAAATTAGAGCTTTAAATTATTCATATGCTGATTTTATTGAAAGAATTGAATGAAATGGAAATGAAGCATTAAATTGCATGAGTATGTATCGGGTCTCGCAGGCCCTAATTATTATGATTATAATATTTTGAGGATATATTGGGAAAAGTTATAGAAACATGTTAATTATTTTGAAAGTTTTAATTTTGATGAAATTTTATAACTCGGTTAAATACGTTTACAAGTGTATGTGTTTTGGTAATGCCTCGTACCCTATTCCGGTGTTGGATACGGGTAAGGGGTGTTACACCCATGTGTTGCAAAAGGCCAAGGTGAATCGAGGTTTTAGTTTTTTTAGTGAAATAAACCCATGTTTTCAACTTTATATGGATTTTAAATTCCACATATTCCAGGAAGAGCAAGAGAAAATCATGAAAAGAAGGCCTTCTTCCCAGAAAGGTTTAACCCTCTCCGAAATCAAACAAATGAAATATCTATCTAAGGTTAGAATTAAGGTTTATATATTCATCAATTCTTCCCACTTGCAAATATGAAATCAATGTTATATAACATTTTAGGTGATTGACGAAACATTACGAAGACGGACCAATGTTTTTGCACTATTTCGAGAGGCAAAAAATGATACTCATCTAAATGGTTAGTTTCCCTATGATTAACTCTTATTTTATCAACAAAAAAAAAGCCTTGTTATCAGGTTTAATTGTTTACCCATTTTTTTTGTTGCCTCACAAGATTTTTAAAAGAGTTGCTTTTAATATGTTTTTAAAGGGTACTTCATACCAAAAGGTTGGAAAGTGTTGGTTTGGCAAAGTGCAGTTCATATGGACTCTGAAATTTATCCCAACCCAAAAGAATTCCTTCCTTCAAGATGGGATGTAAGTAAAATGCGGATTTTCCATTAACCATTGTTCAATAAATTTAAATTACACGAGAATACACAAAACAATAGCTTCTTCTTTTTTTAATCTGGGTTTTAAATGTTTACAGGGTTTTAAACCCAAGGTAGGAGCTTTTCTACCCTTTGGAGCAGGAAGTAGTACTTGTCCTGGAGCTGATCTAGCCAAACTTGTGATCTCCATTTTCCTTCATTGTTTCACCCTTAATTATAAGTGGGTTTACTTAAAAAAATTTCTTATCAAATTATGCTTTTCATCTCTATACTGTATTCAATTTGGAAATTTAGTTTTTAATTTAGTACTTCAATGTTATAATCAAAATTGATAGCATCGTAGGAGGACAAAATTATATCAAATTAAATTTCTAAATTAAGTACAATATAAAGAAAAGGAAACCAAAATTTGACCTTTTTCTTTACAATGATTATAATTTAAAAGGTTAAAATGCAAGTTTTGTAATATGCAGGCTTGAACAACTTAATCCAGGAGGCCCTGTTAATTATTTGCCTTGTTCACCAGATCCAGCTGACAACTGTCCTGCCAGAATCATTAAAATCCATTGATTATGCTCAGGATTGTTACTAACTTCTACTTTAATTTATAGTTGTAAGGTTCCCTAGCCAAGACAACCCATGTAATAAAAAGGACAACTTGATTCAGATGTGTCTATTTCTTTTTTATAGTTATAAACGGAAGAATACAAAGTGACCGATAAAGTTGATCGTTGAAGTCCCCATTTTAAGGTCAAGAATGCAAGTTTCAACTTGAAGAAGCGCATTTATTAAAAGGCTTTCTATTGCATATGGATTAATGTGGCTTGAGGACACCCAAGGTGTAAAAAAATGATAGAAGTATAGATTTTTTTTTGTTCCAACTTTGCGTTTTGTAGGTAGACATTTGCAAATTTTAAAGTTACTCTATATATAGGGTGAGGATCGAAACCTCGATCACTGATTAAGATAGAAGAGATATAGTTTTCTTTAATTTAGTGTAATATAAGTGTACTATGAATTGATTACACTTTAGAATAATTTTTAGAAATTGTTTTTAAAAACTATTAAAAAATCTTTTGAAAATTATATTAAAGTTGAAGTAGAGGAATTTAATAAAATTTCTAAAACAAACATTTGTAATATATTTAAAGCAATAAATCTATTAAATAAGTATTTATGTGCTGAGGCTTTAAGGAGATATTCAAGTAACCAAATTTTTTACGAAGTTTAACCAATTAATCTTTTCTCCTAAAATTTTTTGGTGTGATATTTTAAAATTTTTAAAAAATTCACTTAATAGTCATCTAACAATAAAGTCAAAAATATTAATTATAGTTTTTTTCTTAAAAACACTCATTTAAAATTATCATGATAATTTTTTTTTTGTGTTTTGACTGAAATAGTTAACTATTTAGACTAACTAATGACCTTAAAAAGATAGAGAATCAAGTTATGTCAAAAATTAAAGTAAATAGATTAGATCTCAAGTTTTAACATAATTTAGGGCTAAATTAAAATTTCACCATTGTCTTATAATATAAAAAAAAGCAACGCAAACCCAAAACAAATAAGAAGCCACATGACTATTTCTAAGACTCTTAGGGTATTTAAATTATATATAATCATATGATGCTCTAATTGAAAAGTTAACGATATTAATTATTTAGATTGATTAATAACATTATAAAAACATAGGGATCAAATTATGTTAGAAATTAAAAAGAAAAACATAGATTAAATCTCAAATTTAACCATATTAAAAGGGCCAAAACTAATATTTAACTGTTTTTTTCTAAAATGTAAAAAGAAGAAGATGAATATGCCATGTGTTCCTAATTAAATTAATAATTAAACTAGTTTTTTATCTTGTGTAATGCATGAATTGATTGTGTATAAATTAAAGTATATTTAATAATTTTGAAAATTTTTTAATGAAGTTTATAAAATTCCTTTAAAAATTCAAATTTTTACTTCAATGAAAATTTTATTTAAATATAATATAATAAAAAATATATTTAATTTGTATACATATTATATTAACAAATTGGAACGTGTTTTAACCACTTTTCAAACATTTATGTAAACTTTTATAAAAATTGAAAAAAATAAGATTGTTTTAAATAATTTGTTTTAAGATATGTATGTTAAACTGTTTTTTAAAAAATTGTTTGAAATTAAAAAAAATTGTTATGTAAATATTTTTAAATTTTAATTTTAAAAATTTAAAAATATTATATATGAAATAATTATTTGCACATAATTTGTAATATTGGTTAAAATAACTTTATTTTTTGAAAATAAAGATAAGATAATTTATAAATTAACGGTATTAATTTAGCTTAGAAAGTTAAAAAAATGGTATATTTTGCTAAAACAATGGTAATATTTCATTGTTTTTGGGGTAAAAATATATTATAATAAAACGTTAAAATTAATTCACTGTAGTTTTTTGGTAAATTTTTTTTATTAAATGTTTGTCGGTATGGATTTTTTTGGCAAAACGTTCAATAAAAGGTAATATAACGAATTAAAACGAATTTTTTAAAAAAATTAGCAAAAATATTAAATATAATTTGCAAATTAAAAATGTAGTTAAAGTTGTAAATTGAATACTAATTGGCAGACCTATGAAACTAATTCGTAGACCTAGGAACCTATAATATATAACACGAGCTAATAGTGTTTGTTAATGTAATTATTTTTAAAAAGAAATAAAAAATAGTGTAAATTTAATGTCAACATAAAAAAATCAATAAATATATTAACTGTATATAAATAAAATTATAATAAATAGAAATATCAATTGTTAAAATAATTCGAAAAATTTTGAATTTGAAATATTAAAATTATTATAATAAATAGATATACTCATTTTTTATTATAAATTTTGTACTAACAAAAATATTAATTTATGACGAATAATTAAAATTAAAATTAAAATTAAAAAATGAATTTTAATTATAAAAATAATAATAAGATTAATTTAAAATTATAATATATGCATAATAATTAAATTATGTTTAATGTAAATTATCTAATATGATTTAAAAAGGCAAGAAGTAAAAGAGTAATTTATCTAAAGTGAAAGTAAGCGCTTTAAATGAGGAGTATTATTTGTTTATTTAGAACTTGTAATATATAATATTAGTTGTTTATCCCGCGCGATACACGAATTGATTATGTGTATTAAATATTTTTTTATTTAAATAAAATGTAAAATTTCTTAAATTTAATATACAAAACATAATTATTTGTATTATGCTTAAAATACTGTTTATATAGATTTTTAATTTAAAATAATTTTGGAAAAAAATGTAAAAAGGATAAGAAGCAGGTTTGGCAGGCTTTGGTATGATCAGTCGGCTTCAATTAATCACTAATGCCTAACGCGTTAATTATGAGGGCTGATAAGTCGAAAACAGATTAAAAACATTAGGCAAATTGGGGAATCATCCAACCAAAAAACACCAAGTCCAAAGTCAATAATAATTACGACCCCATCCTTACAACCCTAAACTCTAAATTTCCTCTTTAAATCCTTAAAATTCAACCTTTTGAAGAATACCACTTATTAATTAATAAATATAGGTTTTTAATTAAATTTAAATATTATGACCACTAAATAATTAATATAACATTTTTATATTTTTAAATATCTATTTTTATACATATAATTGTAAAAAATAAAAAAATTATATATATCAAAGTTAGATATATAATTTTAATATTTATGGGTGCACTTAATTATGAGTTTTGTACTATAAATCAGAGCTCCTATACTTGAAAACCCAAAACACAGAGAAGTGAAGAAATGGAGTTAGATTTGTGGAGTATTGCTATAATTGTGGTAACATTTGTTGTTTCATTTGGATTCCTTAAGAAAGCTTATGAGAGGTAAATCCTTCCATAGTTTTGGTTTCCAGTTATTTTTTGTTTCGATTTTTTTTATTCCTATAATTCATCTTTCTAATTTAATTAAACTTAAACAAGCTATTTTAGGGATTCTTTTCAATATATTTTTTGACATGATGATAAATTTAGTTCTTAATATTTTCATTTTTTTGTCAAATTAGCTTTTATTTTTTTAGCTAAATTTAACATTAACCTTTCAAAAAGAGTCAAATTATTTTTCTTTAACAGAAATGCTGATTAAAATATTAATTTTTAACGACATTGGTGTGAAAACCCGTGTGGTGGTCTACGTGTACTTTATGCTAACACGATATTATTTGTTTTATATGTCACGTCAATAAATAATTTAAAATTATAACAATATTAAAAATTCAAAATTCAAAAAATTAGCATGAGGTACATGTGGACTGCCATATTTTTAAATGTTTAGCATTTTAGTTAGTATTTTTGTTAAAAAATCAATTTGACTCTGTTTCAAAAAGTTAATGGTCAAATTTGACTTTTTTTAAAATGTTAAAGACCAAATTTAACTCGATTGTTTTAACAGTTGATTCAAATAGTTTTTTTGGTTTAACTCAACCATTTCATACTATATCGCAAGTAACTAATTTTTTTCTAGACGGACACCCCAATTGAGAAAGCGTTCAAACTATCATCTCTTCTTATTGATTGAAAAGATCTGGGTTGTACTTACTTTAACATTAAGGACAAAAGTCTAATTCAAATCTTTAAAATATCTTAAAATATTTGAATTAAATGTTTAAAATATTAATATTGTATTAATCAATTCTTTTTGTTAGTTTAGACGTCACTTTATGCACATTCAAATATTACATGAAACATATTTAAAATACATCTGGACTTAAATTTGAAATATGTATCTGACGGGAAGATATGATCAATATAATATTGAAACATTGAAACAACAATTAAAATATTTTAATATATATTATTATTTAATGTAATGTTAATATAGTTTTTAAATAATTTTTTAATAATATTTTAATGTAAACTCATTTTTTAGAGCATATCGAATCAAAATTTAAAAAAATTGATTTAAACATCTTATATATCTTACCTGAACCCAACCCAACCCAACCATGACAGCTTCTCATGTCATCAGAACTAAAATTATTGCACATCGAAAAGGACCATTAGAATTTATAAGTGATAATTAACCTTTCACTAGAAAATTTAATGAATGATAAAATGTGAACAGATTAGGGCAGCAGCAGCTTAAGTCCCTCCCTCCAGGTGATATGGGATGGCCATTGATTGGGAATACGTGGTCTTTCATAAGAGCTTACAAATCCCAAAACCCAGAATCTTTCATCAACAATTTGAAGAAAAGGTCTCTTGCCAACCCTGCTTTAATTTAATCTCCAAACTAAAAACCTTCTTTAAAGGAAAAAGAACTAACATGGAAGCAAATCCAGGTACGGTAAAACAGGGATTTACAAGACCCATTTGTTTGGGAAGGCAAGCATCTTAGTTTGCAGTGCGGAGTTATGTAAGAAAGTGTTGACAGATGACAATAACTTTCAATGGGGCTACCCTGTTTCAAATCTGATTCAGGGTGATGTGCCATTCGACTACATGTCTAGTCACAGGCGACTTCACAGGCTAGTGACAACGGTTCTCAATCAACACCAACCCCCTTCATCGCATTTAGGGACCATTGAGAAAATCGTTATCAACACACTGGAAGAATGGAGTAAGATGAAGGAACCGATCCTTTTCGTTCCTGAGGTGAATAAGTTTGTGTTCAAACTCATTATAGCCATCTTTCTTGGCTCTGGAACTGACGATAATCAAATTGCATCCATGGAGGAGTATTATAGAAAAGTATACTATGGATTACATACCACTCCCATTAACATCCCTGGTTTTGCATACCATAGAGCAGTCCAGGCAAGGAAGGTGCTGGTGAATAAGATTCGAGGTGTATTGGGTGAAAGGAGAGAGAGGAGATGTAATGACCCCGACCCAAACACAGGCATAATCGACTTTTTGGAGAAAGCTGATTATGAGGATAGTAGACCTATGAGCCATGAACACCTTGTTGTTTTATTAATCGGGCTCTTCATTGCGGGTCGTGAAACTACATCTCGAACGGCTATATGGGCCACCATCTATCTCCATAATCATCCCCATCTGTTGCATAAGGCCAAGGTGAAATGGGATTTTGGTCTTTTACCCAAAACAACTCATCTGTTTTAACTTTTTTATTGGATTTCAAATTCCAATTTTTCAGGAAGAGCAGGAGGAAATCGTGAAAAGAAGACCTTCTTCCCAGAAAGGTTTAACCTTCACCGAAATTAAACAAATGAAATATCTATCCAAGGTTAGAATTAAGATTTATATGTTCATCAATCATTTCCACTTGCAAATATGAAATCATTGTTGTATAACTTTTTAGGTGATTAATGAGACACTACGAATACGCACCAATAATTTTTCAATCTTTCGAGAAGCAAAAAATGTAACTTATCTCAATGGTTAGTTTCTCTATAATTTCACCATATCCACTCTACGTGTTTAATTACTTATTTTCCTGCCTTCTCCTGTCTCACAACCAGTTTTAGAGTTGCTTTTAATATATTTTTTAAAGGCTACCAGATACCACAAGGCTGGAAAGTGTTGGTATGGACAAGTGCAGTTCATATGGACCCTGAAATTTATCCCAACCCAAACCAGTTCCTTCCTTCAAGATGGGATGTAAGTAAAATGGTGAAATAATGACCTCATACCATGGCATTGTAATAAGTATGCTTTTTTTTTTCTTAAAAATGTTTCCAGGATTTTATACCCAAAGCAGGGGCTTTTCTACCCTTTTCAACAGGAAGTAGTACCTGTCCTGGAGCTGATTTGGCCAAACTTGAAGTCACCATTTTCCTTCATTATTTCCTCCTCAACTATAAGTGAGTTTGGCTTAATATTTCTTTTTAGTAATGTACATTTTAGGTCATTGTGTAAGTTAAAATCTTTTACTTTCATAATATGCAGGCTTGTACAACTTAATCCAGGAGGTCCTGTTAATTATTTCCCTTCACCAGATCCAGTCGATAACTGTCCTGCCAAAATCATTAAGATCCGTTGATTATGCTTTACTACTTTAGTTCATAATAAAAAGGTTCCCAGCTTCTAATTTCCAGTTTTAGTGTAGCTAACACAGTCTATGCAATAAAAAAGACAAACATGTGTTCCCTTCTAGGTGCCAATTTTAAAATTTTGGTCTTACTCAAAGGATTATTGTTAAATTTTTTAAGTTTTCTTATTTCCAAAATTTGATTTGGTAAACATATTATCATGTGTAAACTGTAAAGCCATGTCAACTTATTATTTCACATGCAGTCAACCCTCTCTTTAATGAGAAAAGATTGTATGAAATAGTGACGTCATGTCATCTGTATCCCTTTTTCAATAATTTTATGCTACATCAGTATTTTCATCAATCCAAATTAAAATCCTGAAATTCAAGATAAAATTAATGATGTTGCATAAAACTATTGGAAAGAGGCAATATCTTTGTTTCATACAATCCTTTCTCTTCTATAACAGCCACCAACTATAACAATATTTCACTATAATAGTCAAGTCTTTTGGAGAACCGATTTTTTTGTGTTTTATTTTAATTCTCTATAATAGATTTTCACTTATAACAACAATATCCATAGTTAAGGAGTACATTCTTTATTAAATTAGTTCTTTATAACAAAATATTGTCTAAATTTTTAAATGAAATTATAGCTATTTCATATAAGTAACCCCATTAATTATCATTTATTAAATGAAAATGATTTTAATTAAAATATTATTTCAATAAAATGATTAAATTTCATATAAAAAATCTATTAATCATATTTTATTAAATGAAAATGATCTTCAATGAGTGAAATTAAATATATTAATTCAATAAAACTATTAAGCTCATTAATTAAATATTCTACTATAAATTTAGAATATCATAAACTTAGATTACTTAAATTTAATTACTCGTGATAAATTATTTAATTTAAATAACTCATATTGGTTAATTGAACTTGTTAGATTTATGAACTTTATATTAATCGTGTGACAGAATGTAAATAAAAGATACATAAAAGCAATAACGTATGCACCTGCCATACATCTTTTAAAATTTGTTGATTTGATTCTCATTTTCTTTCTTTTATGAACCTAATTCCCAATTTCTTTATTTGGTGGAAATTCATTATATGAATTTTATGTTAAGTTTACAACGGATAACTTTCTATAATAGTGTTGTTATAGGTGTATAACAGCCATCTCTCTATAATAGACAAAATCTAAGTAAACAAATACTATTGTATTACTCACTAAAAATCCAATCAATAGACTAACAGCTCTCATTTGCATTAAGATCGAAATTTTAAAATCCGAAAAGTATAGTGACTTAGAATAATCAAATTGGATAATATGCACTAAATCTACAATTGTATGCATAGTATATGACTAGTAGAATTAAGTAAAAGGACTTGTCCATCTTTCTAAATTAAATAAAATAGGTGTATGATAAGATAATCCACTTTCTTTATTATCTTACTTTATTTTTACTTTTTTTATTATTCTATTGTTCTTGTCTTCTAATTTGAATTTTTGAATTTAATAAAGAAAGAGTTTATTATAAGTTGTCGAAATATTCAATTTATTAGAATCTGATCCAAGAAAAAGGATTATTAGTAAAAATAGGATTTTTGAGAGATATAGAAAGATGCAAAACTCTATATTTCTATTCTATCTCTATTTAAATTATATATACATACGCAATAGATGAAGATAAAATTCGTTTTATTTGTCTCTCCAATTTCGAATTTCATTTCCCATAAATAAAAATTTAACCCCATGTAATGCAATTTCCTAAAAGTAATACAAGAAAAACACAATGATATGCTACCAAACTCCTACAAGATTTAATTTGGAAAGCCATTTTTAAAGTACAATGTTGATGTAATAGGAAAAAGATATATATATATTGTGTAAGTGAATGAGATAATAAATAGGAGAAATGTAACACCCCTATCCCGTAACCGTTGTCAGAATAGGAAAGAGGTATTACCAGACTTGTAACTCATGTCAGAACAGTAAAATTTTTAACTTTTTCTTGAAATAAAGATCATTTATTTAGATAAATGCTAAATACAATCAGGGATAAAATTAAACTTCTATAAGTACACATTCGAAAGATGCCATTTTCGCATGGCTTATATACATTAACCAGAATATTATTCCGCTACTAGTTTATTCTATACATGCCATAAAATAATCCAAAACATAGCAGTACCAAACAGTGGATAGTGATAGTGTGACGAGTTGTTGACGATCCCTGAGCAAAGGCCAAATTTGATAATCTATAAAATAGAGAAACGTAACAACAGAGTAAGCTTTCAAGGCTTAGTAAGTCTTAAGTAAAACAATTAACTTTGCTGGATTAAATACATTTATAACTTACACAAAATCCAAGTGAAGTCTCGATGGGCTTAATAAGCCTACACAAGTATATAATACATACATGGCCAACTTAATGTGCTGATCATCCGTAATTGTTGATTTATTACTAAGTCGCTTAAGATTAGGCCTTACACAAATCACGTTTTGAAATGTCAAGATATATCACCATTTGGTCAAATAGATTAAACCCTATGTATGCACATGTAATTCATCTATTTCATCCAAATTTAAGAGTATATACCCTTTCGCATTTAAAAACATCAATGCTACTTTTAGTTTAATCAATCGAACTAAAACATAACACTATAATCACATTCGGTTTCCATATTTGGAAGCACATATTCATGTTTTCATCTTACATAAACAATTTGATAGAGTCGATACTCGTTGAATATAACTTATAACCATATCATAAGTGATTCCCCAAGTACATTTGTAATACAAACGAAATCGAGTTCACATAACAAGTAAGTATCACTTACCATATACTTAACCTTTGTACACTTACCGTTTCCATAGTTACCAATTACCAATTCAATCTTTCAATACCTCTAACCACTTAATCATATGCACTCATTTCGTGCACATACATAATTGTATATATGTATTTAGGAGCTTAGTTCTTTAGTTCATATTCACATTAATATTTCAAATAATCAAATCATGACAAGTATTAAAGTTTCGTATACGTATATAAAGGACCAAACATATTCCTTATCACATATATATAAATGACCAAACGCAATCCATACCTTGTATTTGCACATCCTGCCGAATACAACTCAAATTAGTAAATTTTTATGAAACTAATTAAATCCTTATCTTAAAGATATACAAATGGTCTTCGGTTTGAAATAATTCAAGGCACTTAGCCATAGCCTGCTAAGTTTTTTAAAAAAAAAATCCGAATCCAGTTACCAGTACCAAGCCTACGGGACTTTAAGCCCGGATATATCATCATAGTTAATTCACAAAGTTGTATACACATCAATTCACATACCTTCGATTTTTCCAACACGGAAACACATTAATAAGGTATCACTTCATTCGAACTTATTCGTATCTCAATATAGCTAGTCTCATTTCACAAGAGCCATTAGGCCACATTACGTAGTCAGCGAGTCTTAACCCGGATACTTTCCAAATTCCATGTATATTTAATCACATGTTACCACATTTCACACAAACTATCACCACTGTAATTCATTAACCTCATTCGAATATAAGCATATAGCATGTACCTTAACTTCATGTCATAATATCATTCGACTTTAACACATATATATATATCTTTCAATAAACTTCCAACTAAATAAGAAAATACACACACGACTTACATTCTTCTCATGACAACCATTCGGCTAAACAACATATAAGTCACCACACCTTCAATTTATAAAACTATCAACACATATTACATATACATTGCTTACGTTTATAAAATAGCCATTCGGATAACTTGCACACATTTAAATTTTAGCCATTTTGGATGAATTTCTTATGGGGATCAAAGTTGTAGAACCATTTCCACAAATCATAGATTCCAAAAATCCCATAAAGAAGGAAAGATTAAAAAAAACAAAACCTAAAATCTAACCCAGGCCTAGCTATGTACCACCGGAGTTTCCTTGCCATCCTTCAACTGGTAAGTGGACATTAGGCTGCATATTGGGTGGCAAATTGAAGAAAGGCAACCCACCTGGGACAGCACCGTCATCGGTAAACACGTTACCACCATTGTTTCCGCCGCCGCCGCCGCCGCTTTGCATCTTCATTTGGTCATCATCCTCTTCCAAAGGGAGTCTCTCATAGGCCACATTTGAAAACGACGATGCTATGAGAATAACAGGTCCAGCCGCCATCAGTTCCCCAACCACATTTCCCCCAACAACCTGACCTTGCCCGCCGGCCAAAAAGATTGTCAAACTGGTGGCGCCTGGAGGAGCTGGCGGCGGCAAAAACGAACCCGAAAGTGATAATATTTCGAATCTGCCATGAAGGGTAACAACAGCTCCAGCGGTAGCTGGTTGCCTAATGCTGACGTTGGTCACCGTACCACTCCCGCTCAGTATACACGCTCCCCTTTGCCTTCTCCGAGCGTAGTTGGCAACACAGTCGAACACATCGCAGCCGCTCCCAACTTCCAGTAAGTGAGCCCCGAGCGTGTTTGCACTCTCCCTAGTGACGATGACCGGAGGTTTGGGCTTGTTTTTAGAACCTGGTGGATGACCCCTGAGCCTACGGGCTATAACAAGCTCAGTGGGAACCGTTGACTAAATCCAGAGCTTGGTGGGAAACATCATCTTGGCCGTGACGATTGTTTGAAACTTCGTGATCTTCAGGTTCAGGTTGGTGATGGAGGTGAAGGTCGGGTCTTTGAAGATGTTGAACGTAGCGAGAAGCAGCAGTGCCTAAATCAAGACCCGCCATGCGAAAGCAACAAAGGACAGCCGTAAAAAAGGGAAAATAATGGATTAAAATAGTTTTTTTCTTAAAGAAATTATATATAATAAATCAAGAGTTAGATTAAAGGGAAGGGCTTGTTTGGGGGCTCGAAGAAATGAGGAGAGAAAGGTTTTTGTTGCGGAAAGGATCGTTTCGAGAACTCCGATATGACTACAAGTAAATTGACCGGAACGAAAAATAAAGTGAACACAAGGATTTACGTGGTTCGGCTTTAATGCCTACGTCCACGGGCAGAGGCGAAAAGAAATTTCACTATAACAAGATGAAGATTACAAGTGTTTTACACTCAAGACACAACCCGAGAACCTCACAACTCTCAACCCCTATAGAAAACCCGAAAGCTAAAATCCTAGCTTTCAAAGAACAAGCTTTGCTCTCTCTTGGTTTGGGATGATAAATATGGCTAATGAACCTCTCTATTTATAAGAGAGTTCAAGGACATAATTGTCCAAAACTTTGGCAAAGATTTGTGGTTGAAAATGGACACCAACAACCATCCACTAATCCACTACCACCAACAACCCACTACCAACAACAACAATCCACTACCAATTTTAAGCCATTTCTTAACAAATCTCCACCTTGGCTTGAAATTTACCAAGCTGAACATCATAGTGAATTCCTCGAACTGGATCACCTCTTCCAAACGCCTCTCTGGCGCTAATCAATCCCGAATACCTATCAAGTCCAAGCAATGCTTGAACTTATATGCAGGGATCACCTTAGTTAACATATCTGCAGGATTCTTCTCGGTAGCAACCTTGCTGATAACAATGTCACCTTGCGTAACATGTTCCCGAACAAAATGATATCTGACATCAATGTGTTTGGTCCGTTCATGAAACATCTGATTTTTAGTCAGATGTATGGCACTCTGGCTATCGCAAAATACAACAGTGAAATCCTGTTGTAAACCCAAACTGCTTACTAGACCTTTCATCCACAATGCTTCTTTCACTGCTTCTGCTAACGCCATATATTCCGCCTCAGTCGTAGATAAGGCTACGGTAGACTGTAACACAGCTTTCCAACTAATGGCTCCTCCAGAATAAGTGAAAACATAACCCGTCAGAGATCTTCTTTTGTCCAGATCTCCAGCATAATCAGAGTCCACATAGCCCGTGACACTGCTAGTGCAGTCACTCTGATCATATACCAAGCATAAATCTGCAGAACCTCTCAAGTACCTGAGAATCCATTTCACGGCCTGCCAGTGTTCCTTGCCAGGACAACTCATGTATCTGCTGACCACACTAACTGCATGTGAAATGTCTGGACGAGTGCAAACCATTGCATACATCACGCTTCCAACTGCACTCGAGTATGGAATGTGAGACATTTGCTGCTTTTCTTCATCAGATTGTGGTGACAACTCTGCAGAGAGTTTGAAATGTGGTGCCAACGGAGTACTCACAGTTTTCGCTTTATCCATGCCGAAGCGTTGAAGAACCTTTTCAATGTAGTTCTTCTGCGACACACGAAGCTTGCCCGCCTTGCGATCTCTGTGAATATCCATGCCCAAAATTTTCTTGGCAGCACCCAGATCCTTCATCTCGAACTCACCACTCAACTGCGACTTTAACTTGTTGATTTCCGACATGTTTTTGGAAGCAATTAACATGTCATCAACATACAGCAACAAATAAATGTGCGAACCATCTGAGAGCTTCCGATGATAGACACAAGCATCATAGTCACATCTTGTGTAACCATGCTGAATCATGAAGCTATCAAACCGCTTGTACCACTGCCTTGGGGATTGTTTCAATCCATATAAAGACTTCTTTAATAGACAGACATGGTCTTCTTTACCAGGAACTGTAAAACCCTCTGGTTGACGCATGTAGATTGTTTCCTCGAGCTCACCATGCAAGAACGCCGTTTTTACGTCAAGCTGCTCAAGTTCTAGATCAGACTTGGCCACCATGGCAAGTAATACACGAATGGAAGAATGCTTTACGACTGGGGAGAAAACTTCATTGTAGTCAATCCCCTCTTTCTGAGTGAAGCCTTTAGCAACCAATCGTGCCTTGAATCTAGTTGCTTCAACCCCTAGGATGCCTTCCTTTTTCTTGAAGACCCATTTGCAACCAACTATCTTCTGGTTACTTGGCGGCTTAACCAACTCCCAAGTATGGTTCTTGTGAAGAGATTCTATCTCCTCACTCATAGCAATTGCCCACTGTGCCGACTCATCACACGTGACAGCCTCATTATAACTGGAAGGTTCTATACCAATGGACTCCGCCACACTGAGCGCGAAAGACACCAGATTAGCGTAACGCGGATTTGGTTTGATTTGTCTCTTCGTTCTTCCAGTGGCAATGCTATATGGTTTTTCTTGAGGTGACTCATCTTCATCGGAATCTTGCACCTCAACTTGATCATCCTGGACTGAAGTACCTTCCGTAGGAATTGGAGCGTCCACCTGACACTCCACCTGCTTCTCAACACCGTGATCTCCCATTCTATCTGACTCCTCCTTTTCCCGGGAATTTGTGGTGGATCGAAGCATGGATGACTCATCAAAAGTCACATCTCTGCTGATGATGAACTTGGACGAAACCGGATCAGGACACCACAACCTGTATCCTTTCACCCCTTGGCCGTATCCAAGAAATATGCATTTCTTCGCCCTCGGTTTGAGTTTTCCCTCATTTACATGAGCATACGCAGGGCAGCCAAACACTCTTAAACCAGAGTAATCAGCAGGAGAACCAGACCATACTTCCTCAGGAGTCTTCAGCTCAGTAGCTGTTGACGGAGATCTGTTAACCAAATAACAAGCAGTATTAACAGCTTCAGCCCAAAATTCTTCACCGAGCCCAGCATTTGATCGCATGCAACGAGCTCGCTCCAAGAGAGTTCTATTCATGCGTTCTGCAACTCCATTTTGTTGTGGTGTTCGACGAACAGTGCGGTGTCTCACTATTCCTTCATTTTTGCAGAACTCATTGAATTCACCTGAGCAAAACTCCAAGCCATTATCCGTCCGGAATCGCTTGATCTTCTTTCCTGTTTGATTTTCGATCAAAGCTTTAAATTGCTTGAAGTTGATGAGAACCTCATACTTGCTCTTCAGAAAATACACCCAAACCTTTCTCGAGTAATCATCGATAAAGGTAAGCAGATATCTGTAACCACCTTTAGAAATTGTCGGAGAAGGCCCCCAAAGGTCAGAATGGAAGTAATCCACTGTGCCTTTTGTCTTGTGAATCCCAGTGCTGAACTTTACCCGAGTCTGCTTACCGAAGACGCAGTGCTCACAGAAATTCAACTTTCCTGTACACTGCCCAGACAATAATCCTCGTTTGCTTAGCACCGATAAGCCTCTCTCGCTCATATGCCCGAGCCGCATATGCCATAACTTCGTGGTGTCAGAATCTAGATCATCTGATGATGACACTCCCGCAACACCTGTAACCGAGGAACCATCGAGGAAGTAAAGGCCCCGCTCCAAATTACCACGTATCACAGTCAAAGCACCCGAGAATACCTTGAGAACTCCACCTTCAGCAGAGTACCGAAAGCCTTTCTTGTCCAACGTACTCAAAGAGATCAAATTTTTCTTCATTTCTGGAATGTGCCGAACATCAGTTAGGGTTCTAACAATACCGTCAAACATCTTTATACGAACTGTGCCAATCCCCATGACTTGACATGCGTGGTCATTTCCCATTAGTACTGAACCAGAATGCTTCTCGTATGTTGAGAATGCATCTTTCGAAGTACTTATATGAAATGTAGCTCCCGTATCAAGAATCCATCTCCCACCAGCGTAAGAGTCGGATACTGCAAGAACGATCTCGGCATCACTTGAAGAATCTGCATCAGCTACATTCGCACGATCATTTTGTTGCTCCTGTGATTCTGATTTCTCCTTCCTTTTCGGACAATCTACCTTCATGTGCCCGTACTTCTTACAGTAGTAGCACTGTATTCTCTTCTTGGACTGCGATCTAGGATGGCTTTTACTTGAACTTCCACCCTTTGCCTTGGATCTTCCTCGAGCAACCAAGCCTTCGCCTTCATTGTTTTCGACCACCTTACCAGTGATTTTCTTCCTCAACTCACTGGAACTTAAGGCATTTTTCACCTCCTCTAGAGTCAGGTCATCACGACCGTACATCATTGTATCAACAAAATTCTCATACGAGGGAGGCAAAGAACACAAAACAATTATTGCTTGGTCCTCATCATCGATTTTGTTATCGATATTATTCAAATCCATGATAATGGAATTGAATTTATCCAGGTGCTGGGAAACAGGTGTACCTTCCTCCATCTTCAGGGCATAGAGTCTTTGCTTGAGGTAGAGCCGGTTCGTCAATGACTTCGTCATGTACTTGCTCTCTAACCGGAGCCACAAACCGGACGCGGTTTTCTCATCCGCTACTTCTCGTAGCACTTCATCTCCTAGACATAGCAGAATAGCACTATGTGCTCTTTCTAGCATGTCATCCTTTTGCTCTTCCGAAAGCGTGCTTGGTAATTTATCTTTACCAGACAATGCTTTTAGCAATCCTTGTTGAACCAGCACTGCCCGCATCTTGATGCGCCATAAACTGAAACTATTTTTCCCGGTAAATTTCTCGACATCATACTTAGTCGATGAAACACTTGTAGCCATAATTTGGAACCTTTGAATGAATGATAATATTTTCTTCCTGATGTGAAAGATCAGACAAAGCTGCAGTCACAGGGCAATTCAGAAAATATTATCACTCCTTCAACTACGCTCTGATACCAATTTGTTGCGGAAAGGATCGTTTCGAGAACTCCGATATGACTACAAGTAAATTGACCGGAACGAAAAATAAAGTGAACACAAGGATTTACGTGGTTCGGCTTTAATGCCTACGTCCACGGGCAGAGGCGAAAAGAAATTTCACTATAACAAGATGAAGATTACAAGTGTTTTACACTCAAGACACAACCCGAGAACCTCACAACTCTCAACCCCTATAGAAAACCCGAAAGCTAAAATCCTAGCTTTCAAAGAACAAGCTTTGCTCTCTCTTGGTTTGGGATGATAAATATGGCTAATGAACCTCTCTATTTATAAGAGAGTTCAAGGACATAATTGTCCAAAACTTTGGCAAAGATTTGTGGTTGAAAATGGACACCAACAACCATCCACTAATCCACTACCACCAACAACCCACTACCAACAACAACAATCCACTACCAATTTTAAGCCATTTCTTAACAGTTTTAGTGCTTTTTTATATTATTTTCAAAGAAAATAAAAGACAAGGAGGACTGCTATGCAAGAAAAGGGAAAGAAACAAGGACGAAGAGAGGGAGGGGGGACTAAGTCTGAAAGGTTGCAATCATTTTCTCATCCTTAAAGCTTAAATAATATGAAAACCAAAAATAGGTTGGATGCAAGGTGGGAAATCACAAAATTTACTCAGAAGCTAGCTCGCGAGTTGCTTATTGCGAGATGTTATTCTGTACCTGATACCGATCCAAATTCAGATCATGCATTGAAAATCGTAGTTGGCGCAAATGGCACTGTGGCTGCAATCGACAAGGCTGAAAAATATAGGTCTGAACTGATTTCGATATCCGATACGTCTCCTGATGCTCAAGTGCCTCCTGTTGTGCTTGGGAACCATGGCGGTTAAAGGAGACAAAATTGTAATGGATATTTTAATACATACAGTGGCTGTTAATGATTTCTAGAACTGAATTTGTTGTAGTGTTGTGTGATTTTTACACCTAATGTGGATTTGTTTCGCTTGTGATTCTCTCCATATCAATGTAAATAAGGAAACATACTTTTGTAGAGACCATGTTGTGTTAAAAACTCAAATTTCTGAACCTGATAGTCTTCTCTGCTACCTGTTGCTTTTCATCTTCGCACTCAAATTTTGTTTATTTTGTTATTTGGTAACCAAATTTCTTCTGTCTTCAGATTCATTCTTTTGTTATTGACCAAATTTCAACTCAAAATTTCTTTAATTTTCAATATCATCCATTGTGGTCCAGTGGTTAGGATATCTGGCTTTCACCCAGGAGACCCAGCTTCCATTCTTCTGGCAATGTGTTCTGTTTTAGTTATCCAAAAAATAGGGATAATATCATATTTGAAACTTATATTTTCATAAAATGTTCAATGTGGTACTTATATTTTCTAAAAGTAAAAAAAAAAGGGAAATTGGTGAAATTACCTTAACTCAAAGAAGAAAATATATGAATAGATTAGTTCTTGAGTGACACGCTTCCTGTTTTGATTTTGATTTTAGCTTACCCAAAAAATTAAAAGACGAGTTAAATGGCTAAAAACAATTATATTTTAATATTTTTTATTTTTTTGAAATTTTTGGAATTAGAATTAAATTGATAAATTTTTGTAAATATTTTATTGAAATTTTTAAAATTTGAACGAAAATGACAAATTTTATAAATAATGAGGACTAAATTATTGAATTTTTTTATGTTTAAAATCAAATTGATAGAATGTATAAAGATTATATAGCTAAATTTGTTATTAGACTAATGAAAAATGCCCACATTACTTTTTTGTCACTCTCTCTACTTTGATAAATTTGCGAGAGAGTGACTAAAATATTTAATTTCAAAAAAATTAATGAGTACATTAAAAAAAATTATAGTTGTGTAACTAAAATAAAACTAAAAGCATAGTTTAGTAACTATTTTTGAAATTTACCCAATGTGTTGATGTGGGGTCCAAATAATAAATGAATTTATTCAATTTTCATTTTTAATATTTTTAAATATATGCTAACTGTTTAGAATAGGAAAGCAACAGCTAACGAAGCCAATATAGGCCAATAAATTTCATTTGGGCATCAAGGACCACGGTTTTAGTGTAGCATGTATGACAACTTTCTACCTAAACTTATGAGTTATTTATTATTTGTTTAAAATTTATTAAGATTTAGATAAAAATATGAATTAAGGTAAAGTAATTGAGTCTTAGGGTCCCTTTAGATGGGCGGTGCATTTACCTACAATTAGCATAAAAATAACAGTAACAGTGAAATTAAATATTATAGCGTGAGATAAAAAGAAAACTAAATATAGTGCACTGAAAATAAACGTCCATCCAAAAAGGCTATTAGACATGCAATCTTAAGCATGAGTTTAACCTGATTGAAATACAAATAAATACTAATATTTTATTATTAATGATTATAAACAATGTTATATATTTAGTATTTATGCTGTTTTTAATCCATTTTTTAATGATCAATAATTATATTTTTTTTGATGAATGAAACATCATAATAACATAAAACTAACTAGAGGTACATCCAAGGCCCTGTAAAGGCATAACAAAAATTTGAGTACTACCATTATTATTAACACACATATTAGCTAGATTATCAGCTTCTTTATTATAACCTCTGGAATCGTTTTGTATCGGTCATAGTGACAATTTAGCTAAATGTAGATTAATTCTTCTAACTAAGGTGAAATTCAATACTTTAGTAGCACTCGCTTGAATAGTTTGTACCGCCTCTAGATTGTCTAAAAAGATAAATACTCTTTCAAATCCCTTATCAATAGCGTCTAAAACATAAATTTTGACAACAATTCAGCATCTAAAACAGAAAAAATCCCTACAAGTCGATTATATCCAAGAATCCATCTGTTGTATCTGTTAAGAAGAATTCCCCCGATTGAGGCTAAACCAGAATAAACTTGTAACACCCCAAATCCAACCTAGACGTTACGGCCGAGTCTGGAGAGATTACAATAGCTCGTTAAGGAACTTTTGATTTAATCAAATTCAGTGTGCGTTTCAAAAGCATAAAATTTGACAAAATTCTCACAAACGTTTAAAAAAAATTAAGTTTGGAAAACACTTACTTTAAAACCAAAATTTGAATTCAAAATTGTGTGTTTTGAAAGTATATATTTTGGCAAATCATTTCCAGTTTTAAGTAAAATATTGGTTAAAAACTGTTTATTTATTTACAGAAAAACAGTTGAGTGATTACTTAATTTTGCAGTGAAAAATGTTCAAAATTTTGGTTTGAAACCGAATTCTAATTTGGTAAATCGTATAATTTTGCAATTTCATTTTAAAAACACCAGAAAATCGACGGAAAAAAACAAAAACCAAAACCAAGTCTAAAAATAGCTTTACAGTCCAAAAAGTCCAGAAAAGTTAAAAACATAAACCATCTTATTAAAATAACTGAGAAATAATCTGAACTCTCGCACGCCGTCTGATCTTAAACTTAATGATTACCTGAAAAGTCAGAGATGAAACAAATGGGTGGGCTATAAAGCTCAGTATATAACTAAACTCAAACATAGAACATACATACCATAATATATAAATTAGAGTATCACTGAGAATTTCATAACGATCAATTGAGCAAAACTGAGAATGCTTTTCAATGCGGTACTTTTTTAGAAAAACATAATACAATTTTTTTAGAAAACTTCCTACCCAACTTCGCTACACACCAAAATAAAGTTTCCTATAACTCATCCAACCTAATCACACTAACAGATAATCGTGGACAATGCCACCAGAGTTGCAATTAAACTGTAGATCAGATATATGTGATCAAACCATTATACTATAACAAAGCAGCCAGAACAGATGTGTGTTGTCAAACCACTATAAATGCAGTCAAGCTGCCATAACATATATGTGGTTAAACCAACAGATAGTGCTAATCATTAAACTACCAGAACTTTCTCCTTCCTATAATATCCCAACCTCATGCAATGTGACATGACATGTGTTAGGATCGACCCCGATTAAGCAACGAACAAGAAAAATAGCGGAATAAATTGAGAAATTGAACACACAAATTTAACGTGGAAAAACCCCTCCAAAGAGGATAAAAAACCACGGGCAAAGATAATTTTACTATAATGGCAAAAGAACGAAGAGTACAAAAGATGGAGATAAAGACTAAACCCCGAAAACCCGAAAACAAAGAACTCTAAAAACGTAAACACAAAATTCTCTAAATGTGTTATGAGTTCTAATCTCTAATGGGTGTGTTTTTCTAAGGTTGTAAAAGAGCCTATTTATAAGCTAAATTCATAGGTCAAATAATAATAAAATAATCTAAACTAATCAGTGTTTGATTGAAACAAGTAAACAAAGTTTAACTGAAAAATTATTTTTCAAATTTGACTGAAAATATGAGTCATATTTAACAAATCTCCACCTTGACTCATATTTTCATAACGCCATCTTTGCCAAAGCCCGCCACAAGTCTATCTTGAACTATGCAGGGAATTAACTGAGTCGAATTTGTGCTTAGAAATTGGAAGACTTCTAGCCTTCGACTTGTACACTGTCAAATCAAAACTAACCCAGGTCTAATTTTCACGAACACAGTGCCTTAACTTTTCAAAACCTGCATTTAAAAGAAAACCTCTCTTCAACGAAACGGTCATACATTTTTCCCTCCTATGACTAAGTTGCCTCCACTCCAAACGAGTTGACTTCAACTCCGTAACGGACGAGGGACGTCCAATTTCATCAATCACTGTAGAACCTTCCAGAATATAAAGACTGATAGTTCTTTTACCTTTTAACAAATGAGAGCTCTACGAGATACTTTAATGCCGCTCGACTCGATGTTGATTCTGCATCTTTTCAAGTCTAAAATACTCAAGACCTGACATCTAAGAGTGTCTTAATCATCCCATCGTATATCCTAATTTTAACAGTACCAATACCAATTACCTTACTAGATGAATCGTTTCCCATGCGCACAACTCCACCTTCAATCAAAGTGCATGTGGAGAATCATTCTCTATTGGGACATATGTGGAAAGAACATCATGAATCTAAGATCCACTCGGACGTGAGCTTGGAGTTATCGCTTGTTGACACTAACAAGAAATCATCACCATTTTCATCTGCCAAATTAGACCAATTACATCTTCCTTGTTACTCTCAGCGGTTCTTTTATTTCGCAGTTTATAACAATCTATTTTGACGTGACCTAACTTTTTACAATAGCGACACATTTTGTCTCATTTCTTTGATGCTATTAAAACGGAAGTTTGCCTATCTGTCTTGCTATCCAAATGAAGCTCATTGTCGAGTTTGTCTCTACTTAACAAATGACCCTTCACATCTTCAAATAAGAGTTTGTCTCTGCCATAAATTAGGGTCTCCCTGAAAGACTTGTATGAAGGAAGTAAATAGTACAATAATAGCATAGCTTGATCTTCATCATCAATATGAACCTCAACGTTCTTTAAATCATTTAAAAGAGTAATAAATTGACTAATGTGATCTCTAAGAAGCTCACATTCGTTCATGCGAAACGTAAATAGACGTTATTTCAACACTAAACGGGTAGCCAGAGACTTAGTCGCATAAAGAGTTTCTAACCTTTTCCACAAGGCAGATGAGGTCTTCTCCATCAATACCTTCTGCAATACCGTATTCACGAGGCACAACTGGATTGCAGACAAAGCCTTTTCATCAAGCTCTTCCTATTGTAACGATCCGAACTTTAAGGTTATCGAAAAATGTATTTTCGGGTCTCCGTTTTTGAAAAATTGATTAGTAAATATTTAATATATATATTTATGAAGTTAGTAGAGTGGTTAATTAGAGTTTAATTAAGTGAATTTAGCTTAATTAAGAGTATTTAGGAAAATGACTAAATTGAATAAAGGATAAAAGTTGAATTGTAGATTAAAAGAAAAAAAAGGATCAAAATGGAAAATAGACCATTTAGTATAGTTGAGGCGGCAAACAATGAAAAATCTAAAGATTTTTCTAGATTATTGTTGAATTATAAATTATAAATTATTATTAACTATTATTATTAAATAAATTAAAAAAAAAAGAAGAAAAGTGACAAATGTATGGTTTTAAATAGATACACATGTATTAATAATATACACATGTATAAATAATAAATAAGTATTACTTATTATTTAAGTATAAATAATATTATATATATATGTATATAAAACAAAAGAAAAAAAAGAGAAAAAGGGAAGAAACAGAATAGTAGAAACGAAACAGAGAGGGAAGGAAGGAAAGAAAGAAAAGAAAGAAAAAAAGGGAAAATTTAAGGTTTGAAGCTTGAAGTTTAATTTGCTAACGTTGTCTCGAGAAGTTTCGGCTAAGTAAGGAAATAGCAAAGTCGACGAGGAAAAGCTTGGAAAACCTCGGAAAATACAGTTTGTATTTCTATAATCCGAACTCAGTCATTATTTGTTATATTTATATACATATGACAATTGTTAGTGTTAGAATTATGATGTTTTACAATTGAAATGGATTGATTTTGGTATGTGATGAATTTATCAAATTTATATTGATTGAAATCATTTTGATTGAATTTATATTGATTGAAATTATAATATATATATATGATCTATGTAAAAATTTGAATATTGAATGAATGTTATATTGAAAAATTATATTGATTGGAAATATGAGGGAATTGATATGAATATATGAGATTTGTGATAATTGAATATTTGATATTGAAAAGTGAATTGAGTTGTATTGGATTATGAATTAATGTGAATAATTGAAATATATTTGTTGAATTGAATGAAAATGTATGAAATTGTGAAAATGTGTGAATATATGTGATTATTAGAATGGTATATTGATGAAAGATTCATTAAATTGAGAAAGTGAATCAAATACCCTATTAACAGTATTGGACCAGATTGGACACAAATGGCATGCCATTGGGTTTGTGATGTGATGAGGAGATTTGTAGTTCGGCCGAGAAGATGTTTCTGTTATTATATACTTCGGTTTATCCGAAGAGGCATTTAATGCCTTATTGGTGTGTTTGGGAGGATATGATATACTGGTGTGTTATGGAGGATTTATAATATTCCGGGTGTGTTTGGGTTAGATATTCTGGTATGTTTGGGAGGAATCTGCGTATCTATCAAAGTCCGAGTCTTGTTAATAGGGGTAAATAAGTGAAAAGATAAATCGAGTGAATTTGATTGATTGAGCTATTGGAATGAAATGAGAAATTGAATTGAGAATTGAAATTGAGATATGAGATTGAAAACATGAACCAAAAGGTTCATGAAATGAGTGAAGTTCAAATGGATGATGATTGATGTTAGAATGAATTAAAATGGTATATTGTTAAGAAGTAAAGTGTGAATACAAGTGAATTGTGAATATATTGTATAGAATTTATACGGTAAGTAAATGAAATTCATCTATAAAATAAATAAATGAATACTTATAATTGTTATTGTGATTTTAAGTTTAATTGTTATATTATTAAGTGTTCGGATTATGGAAATACCATTGAGTATACCATACTCAACGTACGGTTTGTTTCCGTGCCCAGGTTAAGTAAAGATAGAACGTTGAATCAGCATCCCAGGCCGATCCCAAATTCAATGAGGTAAAGTGTGTTAATTATGGGTAATGGCATGTACCTAGGATGCCTTATGTGTGTGTCATTTTGAAATTGTAAATGTAAGGATGAAATAAATAAATTTAAGGTTTGGTTATGGTATAAAATAGGATTTGAATAATTTGGTATGAATTTGAATTTTTATGAGACAATGTCAGATTGATTTCGGAATTCCCTATTCTGAATTGGGAAAATAATTAAAAATTGTATAAAAATAATTATGGGCTATAATTTATATTCTTAGAATCCTTAATGAGTCTATTTTCAAGATAAATAAACGGGAACATCACCCGAGTCCTGTGCTATGAGATAATTAAATTTTAGTAAAGAAAGGTCGAAGCTGTCAAATAGCAGACCAGGGGTAACTTTGAGGAATAAACTGTACTAATTGGCTAAACCAAAAATTCTGAAATTTTTATGGTAGAAAGGTATATGAGTCTAGTTTCAATTAAAATTAACAGAACTTAATTTGGAGCTTCGTAACTCCAGATATAAATATTTTAATGACTATTGCTCAAGAAGACAGCTTTGACATGAACATAAGAAAATAATGGAATTGTGTGTAATTATTCTGTAAACTCCGATAATGCTCCATAACTCTCTTCTGGTGATAGTTTAGGGTTAGGGGGTGTTACAATTGTTGGTATCAGAGCTATCAGGTTTATCCGATTCTCGGACTAAATCAAGCTCGGAATTGAGTCTAGAGGTACATGCCAAAGTTAAGTTGAAATTGAATCGGGATCGGATGCTGATATATTTGTTTGCATCTGTTTTATAGTGAAAACGTTAGAAGAATATATTGATAGTATTGATTATGAAATGTATACTGAAAACGAAAAGTCTCGTGAATTAGATGAAAATTGAATCAGTAATACTGAGTATTTATTCAATGAGTAATTAGTTACTGAATGTTGAATGATGAAATAATAGAGAAAGAGATAATACATAATGTTTAGAATTATAACAGATGCTTTTTAGTGAATATAAGAAATTGTATCTGTTACGATAATTGCCTCTCCTGTTTCTCAATCGATTCCCGAAGTGCTTCAAAGTGTAGAACTTATCGAAACGGGTAAGTATATGTTGTTAAATACTCCGTAAATATAGTGTGAAAGAATTGGGAATTATAGTTGAAATTGATTTTGAAAAGAACTGAAATCTGGTTAGAGAGTATTATATCAGGGTTATAAATGAATTGTTTTGCTCGCCGAATAAATGTTAAAAAGGTATGATATTTCTGCTAAAAGATTTAGTTTGCCAGTGATGAAAATATTGATTAATGTTGTGATTATGTATGAAAGGGTTATTTGGAAATTTTCTGAAATGAGTTTTGAAAGAAATATATATATCAGCCAGAGATTTCTTGATGAGAGATACGAAGGAATTTTTAAAATTTAAACAGAGTAATATACCCGCAATTATGTTTGAATTGAAATTATTTGATTGAATAAATATATCAGAGGGTGTATTCCGATAGAAACTATGATATACAAATGGTTTGAAAATGGTTTAGATGAAGACAAAAGCCGAAGAATGTAGAATAAAGAATGGGATATGAGTTAGATATGATTCTTTTGATTATTATTTTAGTGATTGTTCGAAGAAAGTTGAAAAGATATTATTCAGAATTCAAGACCGAGTACCACAATTATCAGAGGTAGATTACTCTGTAACCCAGAAATGCGAGTGATAGTCGAAGTGTGACAGGATTTCACTGTAAAATTTGGAGAATGAATATCAGCCAAGGTATATATATATTAATCGTGTAGAAGAGGATAGTTCTCTACTGGATGTCATTCCAGGTACTTTCTTCTTTATCGATATTGATATGATAATTTTAAATTGCTTTTGGTTTGATTATTCCAATGATTGCATGAATTCAGTTCTACTAAGAATTTGCCTGTTGAGTTTGTTGAATTTTTGGTAGAAGTATCAAATTTTCCAGATCAATATTTATTGGTTGATAAAATTTGCGGGAAGTGTCTGATAATGATATTAAGGTACTATTTTTTTGATTAATTTGATGATATTATTGTTTGACGTGATTCTGAGAATGGAATGGTTAATTTTGCATGATACTGTGGCAAAATATAAACAGAAGTATATTATATTGTAAAGTTGGGATGATGAAATGTTTTGTTTTGAATCAGAAAAGATTGAATGATTTGTCCATTGTGATATTAATCATGTCAACACAGAAATGTGCTGGAAAAGGTTATAGTACTTACTTTACTTAAGAATTGGGTATTAAAGTTTTTGAGTCAAAGTAAAGTAAAAAAAAAAATCAGTGGCAATAGTATGTGACAATTATGATATGTTTCTAGAAGAGTTACCTAAATTACTATTGATTGAAGAAGCTGAATTTGCTATAGATCTTGTGTTTGAAATGATACTGAAATTATATCTGAAATAATGGTTTTCTGAGACTAGTCGGTTATCATCAGAAATTTGAAAAAAAAAAAGATTTTTTGGATGATACGGTTATTATAGAAAGATGTGGAATTGGAATGGTCTGATAAATGTCAGTAAAGTTTTGATTAGTTGAAAACTCAGTTAACCGAAACACTAGTTCTGGTTTAGTCCGAAATCCGGTGAAGGAACTTGTGATTTACAGGGATAGTAGTGTTTGATGCAAGAAAGTGAATTAACGGTTTATGTTTTCAGAAAGTTGGAATTATATAGAAAGAATTATCTGATACATGACTTGAAAGTGATAGCTATTGTCTTCGCATTAAGAGATCATGATTTGATAATTGATTATTGTTCAGGGAAGGCATATGAAGTTATGTATCCTCAGAATTAAAAGTTTTGCTTTGTGTTATGAGCTATGAACATTCGATTGTCATTTTCTGATGATGGCTCAATTCTAGTTAAAATAAAGGTTAAACTTACTTCTCTACAGCAGGTCTGCAAAGTTCAGAAATGTGATTATGAGTTATTGGTTAAATGGAACAAATGATTTTAATTGAAAATTTCAGATTGAATTTGATGACTGTCTACTATTTAGAAATAAAAGTTGTACTAAAGAATTCAGAGCTTAGACAAAAGAATTTGCATGAAATTTATAACAGTACTATGTCTATGCATTCTAGAAGAAATAAGATGTACAGTGATTTGAGGCAGATGTGTTGAAACTGGGAAAGAAAAGCAATACTTTGAATTTATATATAATTGTTTATATCAGATACAGATATCTTCAGAACTGTTACAACCAGTAGTGACGTCAGAATGAAAATGGGATAGGATTTTTATGGAATCTAAGTTAGAATTATCCCTATCTTCGAAAAAGAAAGATGATATTTGAGTAATCATCGAAGGTATGGTGAAGCTTGTATATTCTATTTGTTGTAGGCCAATTTTAACCCATTTACACAAAAACCCAATTTAACATTACCTAACCCACCAAAATTAAACCCAAAACCCAAAATCTTAACTACCCAAAGCCCAATTTACATCAAAACCCCAATGACCCAAACCCTAAGCCCAAATCAAAATAAAAAAAACCCTAGCCCACAACCTAAACTTTTCTCAACTAAATCCTAGCCTTTGCCACCACCAATTCCACTAGCCACACTTGCTCCACCACCAACTTCACTAGCCACACTTGCTCCACCACTTACTCCACTAGCCACACTTGCTCCATCACCACTTGTACCTACAAATGAAGACATAAACAATAAAAAAATATTTTGTAAATGGCTATATAAGCCTTCTCGTATTTTGTATTTAGGAGAGGAAGAAGTTTTTTGGGGGGAGAAAGTTATTGTAAAGGATTTTTTGGAGAGGTTTCTTTTGAGAGTAATCAAGGAGAAGAATTATTGTAAAGGCTAGTTTTTGGAGAAGCTAGTTTTTTTTGGGAGATTAATCAAAGATCAAAGCAAAAGAGGTTTCTTTGTCTATTTTCGTTTTAAGTTCTTTGTTTCCTTATTGTTTTCCTTTCAATCTTATTTTGTTTCTTTCATACGAAAGTAAAAAAATAAAAGGAGGAAGCTTACCTATTTTTACCGGAAAAGTTTTTTTTGAGGTCCGACCGCCGTGTACGGTGGCACCGACGGCGGCCGACGGCAGTCAGCCTTATGGCCGGAAATCACCCACCCTCTCCCTCTCTCTCTCCTTTTTTGTTATTATTATATTTCTTAATATTATATTATATATATATATTCTTTTAATATATTAGGTATATTCTAAATTCTATATTACGTATATATATTTTCTATACTATTTTATGTATATATCTTTAATACTATATTATTTATATATATATTTTCTACATGTTATCTTATGTATATATTTTAACTATATTATGTATGTTTTTTTAACACTATATTATGTACATATATAAATATTATGTTATATACATATATGTAATATGCTTTTTAATACCATATTTTGTACGTATTATTATTATATCTATTTTTATCCCTATTATATTTATTGTTAATACTAGTACATATATTTTATTATATGAGTATATATATACTTTTATATATAGTATTATTTTCATACATTATCATATTTATTATTATACCTATTATTTTCACTATTATCACTTATTATTTTATTTTAATATTATTATATATATTCATATATTTTATGTACATATTTTTTTATATCCATTTTATACATATGTATATATTATATATATCTTAACATTACTAGTTATATTTTCACTATTTTATGTATATACTTCAAACACTATATATAGTATATTTCTAACACTATTACTATTTATAAATATTTATATATATATTACGTACATATATATATTTATTATGTATATATTCGTTGTTTTTATTTCACATTGGATACTATTATTACGTTTAATATATCACATGCATTGTTATTGTTTTAATATTGTTGTCATATTTATTATTTGTTTCAATGTATTTCCAACTCGTTTATTTTTGTCTCCCGCCTATTTTATATCATTCTGTTGTTAATTACTTTAAAGATTTTTATTTATGTTTTTACTAATTTCAATAAATAAGGCAATGTTTCGCATTTTGGAACATCGAAGAATTGTGCCCTAACTTACGGGGTTTCGGTTCTCTTGTTGGTTCTAAATAGCTAAATATCCTTTTGAGTTTTGAAATGCACGGATTTCCAATTTAAATTAAAAGACGACCTTGTGCTCGGGAATTCATGGTATTGTGTCCTAACTTACGGGATGTGATACTCCGATATCTCGAGATAAGGAAATCTTTAAACAAATCGATTTAAGCTAATTCAAGAATTTTAAAATCAGTATTAATAGAAAATATCGTATTTCAAGTCCCTTCCCGATTTTTAATTTTCGACATTAAGACACTAACTAATCAATTCGGTACCAATTTTTTGGGCGTGTCGAGGGTGCTAATCCTTCCTCGCACGTAATCGACTCCCGAACTCATTCTCTCAAGTTTCGTAGACCAAAGGCCCTATTTTAGTAAACTAAAATTGATTTATTAAAACAAAAGTGATCCGATCACACCTGATAAAAGATTGGTGGCGACTCCCGTTTTAATTTTCACTTTCAAACAAAGTCGATCCCCGTTTTCAAAAGAATAGTTTCGACAGCTTGGCGACTCCACTGGGGAATTCGAGAGTCGAGCCTTAAATTGATTATTTTTTTGTCTTTTGTCAAAAATCGAAAATCGATTTTAAATTTACTGCATTGCATGTTGTCTGTTATTTTCGCGACTCTCTTCATAATATGCTTGCTTTAAGTGGTTTAATTCTTTGAGGTATCTTTGCATATCGCATCGCATTATTGGTCGATTTCACCCTCTTAAGTGGAAGTGAAAAACTACTTATTCATGAGGTCTTCACCTCCGTATAGGATAGTGGATCGCTTTCAGGATACATCCGTACCTGCGTCTTTGTGGGTTTTCACCTCTGTATAGTCGTAGGGAAATGTATTCCCCTGAATCGAACTCGGTCTGTATGAACCTATAATGGGTGAGGATCGAGGAATCTGCTAGTTTAGGTACCTTTACTTTAGAACCAAACTACATGTAATGAGCCCTAGGAGCCTACCCTAGGTAGAACCACACCAAACCCTAGTGATTACCTGATTAGGTGTGTAACACCCCTCGCCCGCATCCGACGCCGGGACGGGGTTCGAGGTGCTACCTGACTTTTACTAACACTTTCATACTAAACAAGGCCATGAAATCTCAAATAGTTAAAAACTTTTCTTTTCACATACAATCTGTCCCATATACGGGCTTACGAGGCCCAAAACATACATCTGGAGTGGTTTGGGACCCAATCGATAACTCATGAAAAAACTTTAAAAAAATCTCTTGCGTTAAGGCTTCACACGCCCATGTGCTCAGGCCGTGTGGCCAGAAATAGGCTAATTATTAAGCCTTTTATCACTCTCACACCATATGCATAGATACATACTTATCCAATAACATACAACGTGTCATAAATGAGCTCTTAAACATCTACAAACATGTTATGCTCAAGTTATTTTCTTATGCAATAAATATTATAGAATTTGCCCATATCATTACCACATACTAGACATAACTATCATTACATCACAAACCATTCATGAAGCATTATTAACTATTTACCAATCAATTAATCCTGCATTAGTTACTAGCTCATCAATGAATCTCAATTCAATCTCTAGGCAAACATGTTGTAAGCCACATCACAAGAAATAATAACATAAATGCATAAGAATAATCATATGGGCCCATAACGATATTAGGCGACATAGGCCAATTTACATAACTAATACTACCTTAATAACAAGCCAATGCCTTTGGCTAAATCATAATATTACATACTCACATTAAAACCCTATACATGCCATAGACTCGAATCACTTGAGTTTACTTACTCCGATAACGTTAACTCGATAGGGTGATAATATCTCTGACGGCCTCCAACCCGAGCTAACCTGGAAACTCTAAAAAAACATGGGAAAGAAGGGGGGTAAGCTTTCGCTTAGTAAGTTCATATGAAAACAATAAGCAACTCATTAACTTGTTTTATCAATGTTTACAACATATTCTCAAGTTCACTACAAGCTGTCTTCCTGAGCAACAGTCACTAAATTATTTATATCTGGAGCTACGAAACTCCAAATTAAGTTCCGTTAATTTTCTCTGAAACTAGACTTATTTTCCTTTCTTCCATAAAATTTCCATAATTTTTGGTTAAGCCAAATAGTACAGTTTATTAGTTAAATTCTCCCCTATTTCAGGGTATGACCACTCTGACCCCTGTGCACTTCAAACCGAATTTCTCCCTGTAAAAAATTCCAACGACCATGCCGTTTATTTCCCATAAAAATAAACTCAATAAGGAATCTATGCATGTAAGGTATAACTCTTAATAATTTTTGTACAATTTTTGGTGAATTTCTAAAGTTAGAACAGGGGATCTCGAATTCATTCAGACCCTGTTTCACAAGAATTCAAATATCACACAATATGGAATTCCTTTTCTTCCCCTATTTCTTTCATGTGAAAATAGACTCATTGAGCTTTAATCCCATATATTATTCTGCCTCTAACTCATTTTCCACTATTTTTAGTGTATTTTCAAAGTTACACTACTGCAGTAACTCAAATCTGTCAAGGCTAAATTACTCATTTATGATCATTGTTCATAAAATTAATACAACATCGTTTGTATAATCATCACCGAGACATTCATATCACATTTTCATTTACCATCTTACCATATTGTTGTTATGTCGAGTTTTCAACCCAAGGGTTAAGTACATACCTGTTCAAAGTATCCATTTCACAACATTTACCAATACGTCCCTTTCATCTCGAGTATTCCTCCATTTGAGTAGAATTTTACCCGTTGAACACATCAGAATATAATTCGGATACATGGAAAGTTTGCACATAAGTGCCACATAAGTAGCCAAGCTACCATGTAACCCGCCCATAAGTGAACTCAGACTCAACTCAACGAGCTCGGGCGTTCTCATCCATAAGTGAACTCGGACTCAACTCAACGAGCTCGGATGCCTAGTTACATCTCACGAACTCAGACTCAACTCAACGAGTTCGAACATTCGCATCCATAAGTGAACTCGGACTCAACTCAACGAGTTCGGATGCTCAACCATCCTAGTGACATGTCACTTGTATCCTAATCTATTCCTAAGGTTCAAACGGGATTTTCCTCGAACACATATCCTTGCCATCTTCCGTAAAATACCGAAACCAATACTCGGTAGCACTTTATATTTAACAGATAATACACATAACTTGCATTTTATTCGAAAATAACCACAAAGCATATATTTCATGATAAAAATCAGCATATCATATATTTAACATCAATAACTTAAAAATAACAATTATGCTACATTATTTACACATGAACTTACCTCGATACCACAAAGGTGAAAAGACATACTCGTCCATAAATCGATTTCTTTCCATTCTAGGTCCAAATCTCAATTTTCATCATCTATAACATCACATTTAGCCTACCAATCAGTCACAATATTCATATGGGTCTAAAAATCATATTTTTACAAATTTTTATTTTGACCCCTAAACTTTTACATATTTGCACTTTTGCCCCAATGCTCGTAAATTAATTTTTATCACATTCCTTTACTCCTTGAGTCTAGATGAACCATTTTCATAACTATAGCAACTCATAATTTCAACTATTTTACACATTTACAACTCATTGTACAACTTAGCAATTTACCCCTTTTTAAGGTATTTTCATGCAATTTCTTTCACAAAAGTTGTTTATTAGACAACTAGGACTCATAATCTTCCATAAAAACACAGCAAACAACACATTTACTCTCATGGTAAAACCTTAGACTCTTCATCATTTTGCAAAATAATCCCCTCTTATGAAAGCTTATGCTTTAGGGGTTTCAAAAATACAAAAATCATCAAGCAAAGACATTAAAATCACTTACAAGCAAGGGAAATATGTTGCTGAAATTTTCCAGCTTCAAAACCCTTTCTTTGCTGCATATTTCGGTGAAGGGGAAGAGAAAAATGATAGCTTTTTCTTTTTCTTTTTTTTTATTTGTTAATAATAAAACTATTTTGTCTAATTTTGACTTTTCAACTATTTTGTCTCCCATGGCCGGCCATCACACTTTCAATGGCCTAATTTCACTTTAAAGACCCCCAATTTAAGATACAAGGTAATTTAACACCTTTAGGTATTAAAACACAACTTTTACTTTTTACGCGATTTAGTCTTTTTTCGAAATTGGACTAGAAATCGCTAAAATTAATATACCAAAATTAACATGCACTTATAAAATCAAATTATAACACATAAAATAATACTAAAATAATTTTCTCTGGCCTCGAAATATTGGTCTCGAAACCACTGTTCCGTCTAGGCCCAAAATCAGGCTGTTACAAGGTGCTTATTTACTCACTATTTGCTTTGAATTCTATTCTTTGTATATAATACTAACTTGTTGTATTTTGATCATTTTCGCATGACATTTCATCATAAAAGGGTGTTGATTTACGTTCGGTTACTAATTAGAAGAGTTTAGCATGGAAAAAGGATTTTTTGATAGAATGGAGGATAATGCGACCGTCCGAGTGTGGTTTGAGAGAACGCAACAGAAGAAAGGAGATAGTTTGACCGAGGGATATGAATCGGAGTTGTGGGATTTCACTCGCATCAGTGTGACTCAGAACGACCTGCAAGATTTAAGGGATATATGGAATAGTTGGAATGGCGAAGTCAAACAGCTCTTTTACTGTAACTACGGCGACCTACCCTATTTGCTCGATGTAAAGGGGGACAAGAACTTGTTTCGGACCCTCGCGCAATTTTGGAACCTCGCTTACAGTTGCTTCACTTTTGGAGGAGTTGATTTAGTACCTACGGTGGAGGAATACATGGCGTTACTTAATTGCCCGAAGATTCAGGCTGATAGGGCCTATTCAAGACTTGTTAATGTCCTTCCCTTTTTGAAGAAATTGATAAATATCACGGGGATGAGCGAGCAATGGGTTGTGACCCGCATCATGCAAAAAGGGAATAGTAAATGTATTCCTTGGAGGAATTTGAGGGATTTTATTCTAGCGCACCCGGATTCGATGAAAAGAGTTGATGTTTTTGCCTTAAGTCTCTACGGTTTGATCGTCTTTCCTAAAGCACTTGGACACATAGATGAAGCCGTCTTAGATTTATTCGATCGACTTGATAAAGGTACCACACCTGTCCCGGTAATCCTAGCAGAAACTTTCCGATCCTTGAATACATGCCAGAGAGCAGGCGATGGAAGATTTATTGGTTGCGTACAGCTTCTTTTGGCTTGGTTCCACAGGCATTTTTGGAAGGTGAAGAAGGTCTCCTATCGGGTATTCTCTAAGGATTATTCCCCATTAAGAGAATTAGTGGCCACATCGAGGGGGGACGACATCTCCAAAGAGAGGTGGATAACTATTCTCCAAAATTTACGGACCGAAGACGTTGAATGGAGGGCTCCGTGGTTGATTCCTGACGAGATCTTATATAGGTGCGGTGATTTTGATTGGGTCCCTCTGGCTGGAATATGGGGAGCCATTGGATACGCTCCACTGATGGTGTTAAGGTAGTATCGATCAAGGCAGTTTATACCGGTGACACAAGGGTTGGCACAATGTGAGTTCCCCTATAAAGACAACAATTATAAAAAGAGGGTTTGCGAGATATCAGATGCATGGAACCAAACTCGAAGAATGAAAGGATTCACTGCAGGCCCGATGACGACCCCCGAGTATGAATGGTGGTGGAGTAGGAGAGTCAACGACAACATCCCTAGGCAGAATCAAGGGAACACACAACCGATAGAGGAGCATTTACGGGTCATCCCATCCGAGTTAGAGATCATTAAGCAAGATTTTGAGAAAAGAAACTCGGAGTTGGGGAAGAAGATAGAGCAGCTAGAAGAAGATAAAATGAAGTTGGGGTTAGATGTCGATATCCACAAGCTAGAGGTCGAGAAGTTAAGGAAAGGAAAGAATAAGGCCGAGGAAGATTTAGATAGTCTGAAAACTGATTACAAGAAGCTTCGTATAACAATAAAAACTGCCGGATTAGGTAAAACGTCAGAGCAATGGCGTCAAGAGATTAAAGAGGAAAAGACTAGAGCCGACCATTGGGAGAAAAGATTTCAAGATGCCTGAGTACGAGAGGACATTCTGAAGAAGAGTTTGTTAGAAACCCAAAATGAAAAGGAGAAGTTACGAGCTCGGGTGGCTGAATTGGAAAGATTACTTTAGCAACATCGTAGCCATAATTCGATAATTAAGCTAAAGGCTAGTCTGAGCAGGATCGAAGAGTTGAAAGGGAAAATAGAAGAACTCAAGACCACACTACGAGATAGCAAAATTCGAGTGGAACTTCTTGAGACAAACAACGACCATTACAGAGAACAGCTTCACCACTCTCAAAACCAGATTAGAGATAGAGACTATGTCATGGGCGAAGCTATAGCTCAGGTTCGGGAGATAGCTGATCACTTGCAAACCTTGGCAGTTCAGGCTGATATATTGAGCTTAAAGTACGAGTCGGAATCAGACCAAGGCCGAAGCTTAGCTTGGCTTCTTAGGAAAGTTAAGACTTTGGGCATTAGGGCGAATTCGTATATGTAATCATCCGTTCTATGTAAAGAAAATTTTCTTCTAGTGAAGTTCTTCTAATGAAATTGAATTGGAATCAACGCCTCTTTTTGCATCCATTCATCCATTCATTGCATATACATATCCCATAATCATTCGCTAAGGTTAGAATCATATAGTTCGCAGTTGCAACACTTCAAATCTGGAACCACGCCATTCGTATAAAACGCGTCGACAAGCTAGAGCAATGGAGGATGAGTTCAATGAAAGAATCGAAAGGATGGAAAGAGTCCAGAAGGAATTACAAGAACAACTGGCTAAGTCACAGCAAGAAACGAGGGATTTGATAGTAAGATCTCGAGAGGAATCACTTGAACAAAATGATCAAATGGCTAGAATGATGGAGATGATATCAGTTTTGGTTAAAGGAAAAGGACCCATGCAGAACCCCGACAGTATGGAACCTCAATCAAGAATTAATCATGACCAGGATCCACTCTATCCCCTAGGATTCACTCCACCACATGCCCACGTAGCACAAAGAAGGTATACTCAAGAGGAATCCACAGGCTTGGAACAGCGACCTATGTCATTTGCTCATCTAGGGCAAGGAACATTTATGTCAAATCTCGGAGCAACCCCTACCAATCCTGTAGTTCCAGATTTAGATGATCCAGTCGAAATAGCCAAGTTGAAAATAGATGATCACGGGGCTCAAAAGAAGTATAGGAATTTGGAAGAAAGACTTAAGGCAATAGAAGGCATTGAAGTCTTCTCGGTACTAGGTGCTAAAGAACTCAGTTTGGTACCTGACCTAATCCTGCCTCCGAAGTTCAAGGTGCCTGATTTCGAAAAGTACGATGGGACAAGATGTCCAAAAGCACATCTTGTCATGTTTTGCCGAAAAATGACCAGTTACGTGAATGAAGATAAGCTACTTGTACATTATTTTCAAGACAGTCTAGTAGGATCGGCTCTTCGGTGGTACAACCAGCTCAGTAAGGAAAGGATCCGATCTTGGAAAGACTTGGCGTCGGTATTCTGTGAGTAGTACAAGCATGTATCAGATATGGTGCCTGATCGGATGACTTTACAAATGATGGAGAAAAAGCCGTCAGAAACTTTTAGACAGTACGCGCAGAGATGGAGGGACATCTCAGCCCAAGTGGAACCCCCACTAATGAAAACGGAGATAACCGTCCTTTTTATCAACACCTTAAAGATGCCGTTTTATGACAAACTAGTGGGAAGCGCCACGAAGGACTTCGCAGATATTGTAATATCCGATGAGCTTATAGAGAACTCCGTCAAGAGCGGTAGAATGGAAGGTCAAGAAAGTTCAAGAAGGGTAGCACCCATGAAGAAGAAAGAACCAGAAGCCCACATAGTGGGAATGAGAAGTCGTTATACCCCTAATCCATATCCAAACCAACCCCGACCTCGAAGTTATCCCCCTCAAACCCCTTACTACCAAGCACCACCTCTTTCCTACCCCGTATACGCCACGAACAACCAAAGACCCGTCACCACATTCCCACAAAACACGGTACCCTCTCAAAGCCAGCCTAGAAACAAACCAAGACCAGCAAGGCCTAATACCGAGAGACCGCAATTTACTCCTATCCCTGTGTCGTATGGGGAATTGTACCCAAAACTTCTAGAGAAACAGCTGATTTCTCCCCATTACATGGAACCCCTTAAACCTCCATACCTAAAGTGGTACGATCCAAACGCTAGTTGTGCATACCACACGGGGAACCAGGGGCATTCCACGGAGAATTGCCTAGCCTTTAAGAGGAGAGTTCAAGGACTCATTGACACGGGTATCCTACGGTTCGATAGTGCCAGTAACGCAACTGGGAACCCGTTCCCTAACCATGCTGAAGGGAATATGAGCACAGTGGGGAAAGAGGACGAATGGAAAGTCAGAAGATGTACTTCAGAAATAAGGACGCCTCTGCAGAAAATCTGGGAGGTACTGGTTAAGAAAAGATTGCTTTGTCAACCCGATAGAATTCTCGGAGAAGAAGGTCAAAGTTTTTACAACTTCCATGGAATTGTAGGACACGACATTCAGTCGTGTGAGGAATTTAAAAGGTTGCTTCAAGACCAGATGGATAATAAGGAGATTAAGGTCCTTAACAAGAGGGAAGAGACCAACGAAAGAGAAGTATACACCTCTGACAACCAGTCATCAGGTCTCCCTTATAGCACGGATCGACCGTTAATAATTTATTATGATGCGACGAAAGAGCCGGTGAAACCAAAAATGATAATCGAAGTACCGTCTCCTTTCCCGTACAAGGACGACAAAGCCGTACCATAGAAATATGACATCAATATCGTCACACCGGAAGATGAAAAGCTCAAAGCCATAACTGGAGATGTTAGAGATGTAGGTCATTTTACCCGAAGTGGAAGATGTTATTCGAAAGAGGTCGAACCAGTGAAGAAGAACAGTGACTAGAAGCAAAAAGGGAAAGTAGTGATGCATGAGGCCGAAGTCGAGCAAGAAATTCCACCCGTGCAAGAAACTAAAAAGCCTGTGGATGAGGAGGAAGCACAGGAGTTCTTGAAATTTATCAAACACAGTGAATACAATGTGGTGGAACAATTGAATAAGCAACCAGCACGAATCTCGATTTTATCTCTGCTGGTAAATTCGGAGCCACACCGGAACGCTTTGCTGAAGGTGTTGAATCAAGCTTACATGGCAAAAAATATATCCGTGGAGATGCTGGACAGATGGGTGAACAACTTGAATGCGGATAATTTCATTTCTTTTAGTGATGACGAAATACCACCCAATGGTAGAGGCTCCGTGAAAGCACTACATGTTACGACTCGTTGCAAGGGCTACATAATACCGAATGTGCTTATCGATAATAGCTCGGCACTCAATGTCATGCCTTTGGCCACGCTTTCCAGAATTCTGATAGATCTGTCCTATTTAAGGCCCTGTCATTCCACGGTAAGGGCATTCGATGGGATAAGGCGTGAAGTTATGGGAAAGATTGATATCCCTTTAGAAGTGGGCCCTTACATTTATAATGTCGAGTTCCAAGTCATGGACATCACACCCTCGTATAACTGCCTTCTGGGAAGGCCCTGGATCCATTCTGCCGGAGCAGTTCCATCCTCTCTCCATCAAAAAGTAAAGTTCATCATGGATGGTTGTTTGGTCACTATCGAGGGAGAAGAAGACATTATCGCGTCTATCTCTGCTGATACGCCATATATTGAAGTAAGCAAAGACGCAGTGGAATGTTCCTTCCGATCCCTTGAATTTGTCAATGCCACTTTTGTCGCTAAGAGAAATAGAATTTCGGTGCCAAAACTGTCGAGAAATACCAGAATGGGTGTCAAGTTGACTGTAGGAAGGGGAGCTCGAGCGAGAAGAGGTCTAAGGAGATATCTGCAAGGAATAGTCAGGGCTCTAAAGCCAGTACACCACAAGGCTCGATACGGTTTAGGGTTCCAGCCGGACATGCGTCAAAGAAGAAAGCAGTGGAAGAAAGATCAGGAAAGAAGGATCGCGAGAACATTAGGCCGAGAACCAGAATGGGAGCCCATAGAATTCCCTCATTTGTCAAGAACATTTACGTCTGCGGAAATGATATACCCAGGGCAGTATAGTGCACAAAGCACAATGTTAATGATCGAAGAGGGTTTTCAGAATATTAGTATAAATATCATTGACAAAGGAGCTGACGCGAGTAAAGACGTCTCAAAGATACGCCCTTGTCCTCCGGGTTTCATGTTGAACAATTGGACTGCCGAGGATCTTCTTGTAGTTTATAAGTCTTCAGAGTAATGCTCAAATGTTAACATTCTGTTATGTCCTTAGATATAATAGAATTATTTTGTAAGAGCTTGCATTCGCTCTTTATCATTTAAATGAATATTAATGAAGATGCATTTTGTCACGATTTTTCGCATTATCACTAATTCCATAATCATTTCATAGCCTATCTTTACATTTGCCTCATGCCATACCATAACATTCAGTTTGTTGGTTTCAATACTTGGATGCCCCTCTATAGTTTTCTTTTTCATTCAACTTTCAGGTGCTCAGATATCAATTGCATGATCAAACCCGTTACGAGTCCTGAAATCGATTTTGAGAAGGCTGTTTGTTTAGGAGAATTCGAAGCCAAAGAAAATGTTGAAGACTATGTCTCGTCTCCTGACTTACTAAGAATGGTGGAACAAGAGGATAAACAGATTTTGCCTCATCAAGAATTTGTTGAAACAATAAACTTAGGAGCTGAAGAAAGGAAGCAAGAAGTGAAGATTGAGACCTCTATTTAAGGGGGCACTAGGCTTAATTTGATTACTTTGCTCCGTGAGTACAAAGATGTAATCGCATGGTCATATCAGGATATGCCAAGATTGGATGAAGATGTAGTGGTCCATAAGCTCCCATTGAAGCCAGAATGCAAACCCATTCAACAAAAGCTAAGACGGATGAGACCTGAGATGTTGTTGAAAATAAAAGAGGAAGTCAAGAAGCAATTTGATGCTGGCTTCCGACAAACCTCCAAATATCCAGAGTGGGTGGCCAACATAGTTCCGGTACCAAAGAAAGACGGTAAAGTACGAATGTGCGTGGATTATCGTGACCTGAATCGAGCAAGTCCCAAAGATAATTTTCCCTTACCACACATTGATACGTTGGTGGATAACACAGCAAAACATTCATTTTTTTCTTTCATGGATGGATTCTCGGGGTATAATCAGATCAAAATGGCCCCTGAGGATATGGAGAAAACTACCTTCGTAACAATGTGGGGAACATTCTGCTACAAGGTGATGCCATTTGGGTTAAAGAATGCTGGGGCAACATATCAGAGGGCTATGGTGACGTTATTCCATGACATGATGCATAAAGAAATAGAGGTCTATGTCGACGATATGATTGCTAAATCCCGAGGGGAAGAAGAGCATGTAGTAAACCTGAAGAAGTTGTTCGACAGACTGAGAAAGTTCCAGCTAAAGCTCAATCCGACCAAATGTACGTTTTGGGCTACCTCAGGAAAATTGCTTGGCTTCATTGTTAGCGAGAGAGGCATTGAAGTTGATCCAGACAAAATAAAAGCCATTCAAGAGTTACCACCTCCGCGCACGCAAAAGGAAGTCAGAGGATTTTTAGGGAGATTAAACTACATCGCCCGATTTATCGCTCAACTTACCAACCAATGCGACCCAATCTTTCGACTCATTCGAAAACATAATCCCGGAGAATGGAACGAGGAGTGCCAAGTGGCTTTTAACAAGATAAAACATTATTTGTCTAGTCCTCCAGTGCTAGTACCACCAATGTCGGGAAGACCATTGATATTGTATTTGACTGTGTTTGAGAATTCAATGGGTTGCGGACTGGGGCAACATGACGAGTCCGGAAAGAAAGAAAAGACGATCTACTACCTCAGCAAAAAGTTCACTGAATATGAGGCAAAGTATTCGTCCATAGAAAACTACTGTTGCACTATGGTTTGGGTAGCTCGAAGACTCAGGCAATATATGTTGTATCATACGACATGGCTAATTTCAATGTTGGACCCAATAAAGTACATGATGGAATCACCTGCACTCTCAGGAAGAATGGCACGATGGCAGATCTTACTATCAGAATATGATATCGTCTATGTGAGCCAAAAGTCGATAAAAGGGAGCGCAATAGCTGACTTCTTAGCAACTCGAACAACGGAGGAATACGAGCCATTGAGATTTGATTTCCCAGATGAAGATTTAATGTGCATTACAGAAAAAGAATGTGAGTCATCAAAAGAAAAGTCATGGAAGATGAGCTTTGATGGTGCATCGAATGCATTGGGGCATGGGATTGGAGCAATATTAGTATCACCAGAAGGAAACCATTACCCACTCACTGCCAGGCTGAACTTTTTCTGTACCAATAACATAGCAGAATATGAGGCTTGTATCATGGGACTTCGTGCAGCAATTGGACGAAACATCAAAACTTTAGATGTATACGGAGACTCAGCCTTGGTGATATACCAAATCCGTGGAGATTGGGAAGTGAGAGATTCGGAACTAGTCAAATACAGTGATCTGGTGGCAGAGCTGATTAAAGAATTCGAAAAAATAACTTTTAATTACCTCCCACGAGAAGAAAACCAATTGGCTGATGCCCTGGCCACTTTGGCTTCAATTTTCAAAGCAAACAGAGAAATAGAAATAATGCCTCTTCAAATGAGCATATATGAAGTCCCTGCACATTGTTTCAACATTGAAAAAGAGCCAGATGAACGGCCATGGTTCCATGATATCTTAGAATATGTCAAGAACCAAAAGTATCCCGAACAAGCAAATGAGAATGACAAACGAACAATCAGAAGAATGGCAGCGGGATTTTTTCTTGATGGGAACATCCTGTACAAAAGAGGAAAAGATCAAGTGCTCTTGAGATGCGTAGATGCTGTTGAAGCCAGAAAAATACTTGAAGATGTCCACGAGGGAATTTGTGGGACACATGCCAATGGTTTCACTATGGCCAGGAAGATTATGAGACTTGGTTACTACTGGCTGACGATGGAAAGCGACTGCATTAGTTTTGCAAGAAAATGCCACAAATGTCAAATTTATGGCGATAAGATTCATGTAGCCCCTTCGCCCCTTCATGTCATGACTTCTCCGTGGCTCTTTTCTATGTAGGGCATAGATGTTATAGGGCCAATTTCCCCAAAAGCTTCTAATGGACACCGATTCATTTTTGTAGTTATTGATTACTTCACAAAATGGATAGAAGCTGCTTCGTTTGCCAATGTAACAAAGACTGCAGTTTGCAGATTTTTGAAAAAGGAAATCATTTGTCGATATGGTTTGCCTGAGAGAATCATTTCAGATAACGCCTTGAATCTGAAAAACAAAATGATGAAAGAAGTGTGTGAGCAGTTTCAAATAAAGCATCATTACTCGTCACCCTATCGCCCGAAAATGAACGGAGCTGTTGAAGCAGCCAACAAGAATATTAAGAAGATTATTGGGAAAATGATTGAAACATATAAAAATTGGCACGAGAAGCTACCATTTGCTTTGTATGCATATCGCACATCTGTACGGACATCTACGGGGGCAACTCCTTTCTCTCTGGTCTATGGAATAGAAGCTGTGCTACCTATCGAAGTTGAGATCCCCTCTTTACGAGTCTTAATGGATTCGAAACTAGAGGAGGCAGAATGGGTTCGAGCTCGATATGACCAGTTAAACCTCATCGAAGAAAAGCGTTTAAAGGAAATTTGTCATGGACAGATGTACCAGAAGAGAATGATCGCGGCCCATGACAAGAAAATACGGCCAAGAGAATTCCACGAAGGAGAACTCATGCTAAGAAAGATTCTTCCAATACAGAAGGACTTACGAGGAAAATGGGCACCAAATTGGGAAGGACCATATGTCGTAAAGAAGGTATTCTCGGGCGGAGCTTTGATTCTCACTGAGATGGATGGGAAGGAGTTACCGAATCCAGTGAATTCAGATGCTGTGAAAAAATATTATACTTAAAAAAGGAAAATCAAGATGAAAACCCGAAAAAGGGTATCCTAAAAAAAAGAGAAAAAAAAAGAAAAAAGAAAAAGAGAGAGGGATCAAGGTGAAAACCCGAAAAGGGCATCTTGATTAACACAAAATATTAGGATGAAAACCCTAAAGGGTGTTCTAATGAAGCAAGCACTGGCTTAAAAAGCAAGGCATTTTGAACGGTGGATCAAATAGAGAGACTACAGTATTTGAAGCATTTCTGAAAACTTGAAATCTCTTATGCAAGAAAGCCATGCTCGAAAAGATTCTTATTGAGGAACGTGGAAGAGTTCATGCGTTGAATATCTAAAGCATTTGTATTTGTTGAAATGCGATCCCCTTTCTCTTTATGACACTTTTTTTTACTATCATTGATTAACTTTCTTTGTTTACTACATTTGAAATGAATAACTGTGAGGTATCCTTTTGTCCCTACCTGACCATTTTCATGCATCTCATTATGTGGTTCATTTACATGATAAATAGTGAAATGACATACTCTAAACAAAAGAAGTGCTAAGCATTACCCGGACAAGAATTTGATAAGTACAAGAGCCTCAAAGCAAGGACAAAGTTCAACCAGGGGAAAAAGAGCGATATCTGAGAAACGCAGATTAGTTGTGAAGCTAGAGGATGGGTACAGGGCCTGAAGAGAAAGTCAAGAGTCAAAACAACGAACGCAGATCATCAAAAATCATGACGGAAAGGGACATATGACAAGCAAGCCCAAGGCACATAGCATGATCATGTAGGCATAAAGGCATTTAAGGCAAACATGTGCATTTCATGATAACATCATGCATGACATATACATGTATTTCAGCAGAACAAGAGATTTCGATGATAGCTGTACTGAATCAAAGGAAAGGACACCTGAGTTCCACCAAATGACATCTTTTGGTATTTTGATGTTTTTATTTCTATCTTTCAAAAAAATCAACTCATATTACGAAAGGTGAGTTGGGCCTCAGGTCACACGCTGAGGTATTTTCAATTTCCGTTTTTTCAATTTATGCTTTTCAAAAATCAACTCATATTACGAGAGGTGAGCTGAGCCTCGGGGCACGCCGAGGTATTTTTAATTTCTGTTTTTCAAAAATCAACTCATATTGCGAGAGGTGAGTTGAGCCTCAGGGCACGCTGAGGTATTTTCAATTTCTGTTTTTCAATTTTTGCCTTACAAATTCTGCTTTTCAAATCAACTCATATTGCGAGAGGTAAGTTGAGCCTCAGGACACGCACTACAGGAAAATAGACTTTTAGCGGCGTTTTTTTGCCTTTAGCGGCGCTTTCCCAAGTGCCGTAAAAAACGTCGCTATATGTAACGCCGGTAAAATTAGCGGCGTTTTTCTGAAAAAAGCGCCGCTAAAGACCAGGACTTTGCTTTTAGAAAAAACGCCGCTAATTTTCCCAGTTTTGCAATATGTATTTTTGCACCTATATCCAACCCTCCTGCAAGAAATTCAACCAAAAATAGCAAATATACCATGAAATCCGACCAAAACCCGCAAATTTAAATAATACAAAATTATACGAAAAATATATTATATAAATTGTAAATGAATATTCAAAATATTCTTACAATAATGTTAAAAGTTACAAGAAAACAAATGTCTAAGATGGCGGATTTTGAAATTACTGGAACATAGTCATCATAGACTGAAGTTGTAGCTGGAGTTCATTGTATTTTCTGTTCTGCTCCGCCTCCCTCGCTGCTGCCTCCTCCTCCCGCGCTGCTGCCTCCGCTCTAAGTTGAGAAATTTGCTCATCTGTGCTAGCGTGTATTTGAACTATCTGATCTTTTAGCCTCTGAACTTCAGCTTGACTTTGACTTCCGGAAAGCATGTATTGGTGCGAGGTGGATCCAAAATATTGGGTCGGGTTAACACTAGATCCTTGAAATCTAACCCGACTATACCTTTCTGGACCCAAAACTTCATTAATAATTCCGTTATCTATATCCTCAAAATTAACAGAACTATCAATCGAAGCAGTCGCTTCACACTCTGCCTTCTTATCTTTTAGTTTCTCCTAATAAATCAGTTAAAGAGTTAGAAACGAAATATACAATAAAAAGGAATACAACATAACATTATTTAAATTAAACTAATAAAAACGACGAATTAAAACATTATAATTAAATATTATAAATATTTATAATGAATCAAATTTTATTAAGCAAATATACCATAATTTCTGCAGCCTCAGATGTCATCGGAGTTCCATCTTTTTTCCTGTGCGTAATGTCAAAAAGCTGAAGGCGTCCAACTTTTTGACCAGACGAGGCTTCCTACAATATAGTAGTAAATATTATTTAATTGTAAAAAGTCATTAATACTTGATAGAATTAATAAATCTATAGTATCGCGGCTTGAGCTACACAAGCAAAACTTCTCGACCCTGCCGTGTGCGTAAATTTTTGTTTTTGCCTGCTGCTTGTTCCAACTCGCTCACGGTCCTACCTAATAAAATTATTATTACGTATATAGTAAATACTATAAACCGAAAAATTTATAAGAGTTTGCAAGTACATAATACCTCTCCTTTCTTCGAATTCCAAAATCGAACCGCATCTTCCCATTGGTACCTCAGCATTCCCGGTGGGACATTTTGCAATTTTTGTTCGAGGCTTATGGGTTTTTAAAATATTCTTTTTTCAAAATGCTTTTATGGTCTCTCCATTTTTTACCCAATGCCTTCTTGATATATGCATTAGAGACCTCTAAAGCAAACCTCTCCTAAAAAACACAAGTTTAGGAAGTAAATATAAATGATACTTAAACCAAAGTATTATAAATTACATTAACGTTTTGTTACCTTAATATTAGAGAGAGCTTGATTTTTATTGCTATCAGGCATGTTATGCCATGATTCGTAGTTGATGGGCAACATATTGGCATTTCGTGCTATAATGCCCAAATAGCCTGCTAAAAGTCGAGCTTCTTGTCCAACAGGCTGACCATGGCTGTTTCTAGTTACTTTGACACGCTCGACAGAATTTAAGTTATATAAATCTATTAGGAGCGTACGTCCTCGACCTCTGCGCGTCCGACCATTTTTAGCTGAAAAATAATATATTATTACTATATTGAAATTTAAAAAAAGAATCAGTAATAAAATTTAATACAATTTGTAAAATAAACTTAACATTACTTTGAAATTCCAGAGACTCGTCAAGTGTCTCCGGCACGCTTGAAGATCCAACAACTGTTTGCTGTTCAGCATTTACTTCTTCCGAATTTGTAGTCTTCTGTACAATACTAAGATCTCTTAATCTTCTTCTAGGCATTTTTCTTGCAACACATAAAATAGTTAAAATTTTAGTAAGAAATAACAACAATAGTAAATATAAAATAGTTAAATTATATAACATGACCAATGTTAAAATTATAACATTACATATAAATAAAAAATCATAAAATCTTACTACATCATAAATCGTAAATATCTTCGTCCACATCTTGACGAACCCATTGAAATTGTGTACTAGTACTAGGGATATTTTCATTTAAGTTTTGTTCTGGAAAAGGCAAAGTTTTTGATCTTTCAACGATGTCATCTCTACTTCCATTCCCCATGTCAAATAAGTCTCTAGGGGTGTTTCAGAGTACAACGTACCAACCCTCATCAATTGGATCTTTCGAGTAAAAAACTTGTTTAACTTGAGAAGAAAATACATACGGCTCGTCTATCAAATGTTCTCCAGTCTGAATTAATCGAGAGAAATTCACCATTGTAAAACCAAATTGATCATTTTTAATTCCGCGAGCAGTATTAGCATCAGCCCAATCACATCGAAATAAGACAACTTTCCATTTTCCATAGTAATCCAACTCAATAATGTCGGTTAGAAGTCCGTAATACTCCACATTTCCCTCGACAGGATTACTGTCCTTAGCACTAGCGTAACTTGTAATTAAAGAGTTAACAACTACTCCACAATTTTGAGTTCTCCTCAATCTCTTGCGATATTTGGTATGAAATCTGAATCTATTCATGATGAAGCCACTATATCTTTTTACTACTCGATTCGGACCTTGGGAAAGCCATTTAACTTCGTCATTAACGACATTCCCACCCCAAACCTATTGAATCAAAAGTAAATTGAGTAATTGTAAATGTTATGAGAAAACATTATTATTTGTCAATAAAATGTTGAGTTGCATACCGTTTGGCTTAACCATTCATGAAAAGATTCTACGAATAATCTATTAATCTCGCGATGTTGTAATCTTCGTGAGCGTGAATGAGATCTTAAGACTTGTTTGTACTCACTATGTTAAAAACATGTTTAATTCATTAAAAAATAAACAAATCAGAAAAAGATGAATATTTATCATATTCTAGAACTTACTTGCGTAATTGTTCAAGTGCATCGTGGTGGAAAAGAACATATCTACGTGCTTGTATCCAAGATCGGTCATCTAATTCTGCAATTTCAACTTTCCCGATTGGTTCTCCATAACTTTGAAATAAATAATTTTCGGCCAAGCTAGGATCATTGAGTCCGGCATTTCTACTTGGTCTATTCAATCTTGTTTCAACATCTTCTAAATATCTAGAACAGAATGTCATACACTCCTCTGCCAAGTAGCCTTCAGCAATTGATCCTTCCGGATAACGCTTGTTACGGCAATAAGACTTCAATTTGCTTAGGAACCTAAACACCATATACAACATTATCAAAACTGGTAACTATAGGTATAAAGGTGAATGCCTTTGAAATAAATTAGCACCTTTCAATTGGATACATCCAACGATAGAAAACCAGCCCACCAATTATTGCTTCACGAGGGAGATGAATGACAAGGTGCACCATAATTGTGAAAAAGGAAGGTGGAAAGATCTTCTCCAAATTGCATAATGTCAAAGTGGCTCGATCTTGTACTTTTTCAAGTTCTTCAACATTCAAAACTTTTCCACAAATTGCTTTCATTATATTGGACAGTTCAATTATACATGACGTTACCTTCTTTGACATACAGCACCGTAAAGCAACTGGAAGTAGATCTTGCATCAAGATGTGATAGTCATGTGATTTTAATGAATATAGTCTTCGATCTTTAAGACTTACACATCGAGATATATTTGATGCATACGCATCTGGAACCTTTATATCCTTCAACACCGTGCAGAACATTTCTTTCTTTTCCTTTGACATTGCAAAAATTGTAGGCGGCAACCAATATTTTCCATTAGGACGTACTTGGGGATGAAGATCACGCCTAATTCCCATGTGAACTAAACCAAGTCGACTCTGAAGATTATCTTTTGATCTACCATCGACGTTCAAAATTGTCTGGATGATGTTCTCGCAGACATTCTTCTCAATATGCATCACATCAAGATTGTGGCGTAATATGTGATACTCCCAATAAGGCAACTCAAAAAAAATACTTTTTTTCTTCCACAAGTCCGCCTCATTAGGGTCATCCTCCTCGTCAAATTCATCATCAGATTCATCCCTCGATCGTCTATTTGTTTGCTTGTTAGATGGTTGATTCAGCTTCTCGTAACTGAAATCAATATCTTTTAACATGAATAAGATTTCAGATCCAATGGTCTGCTCAAGAGCTTTTTTCAACTCTTCAGTACTGTCAAATAAAGCCCTCTGAAATCTATAGCTATGATTTTTATCTAACCACCGAAGATGCCCCATATAGCAGAACTTCTTCCCATTATATAACCACTGTGAACACGTTTGAGCAGCACAACAAGGGCAAGCATAACGTCTTCTGGTACTCCAACCAGATAAATTCGCATATGCCGAGAAATCATTAATTGTCCACAACAAAGCAGCACATAGGTAAAAGTTCTCCTTTCTCAATACATCATACGTCTCAACACCCGCCCATAATTGTTTTAACTCTTCAATAAGTGGTTGCAGATATATGTCAATATCATTTCCGGGGCCTTTCTCTCTGGGGATAATCATAGATAATATCAAATAAGATTGCTTCATGCAGAGCCATAGAGGCAAATTATAAGGAACAAGGACCACAGGCCAAGTACTGTACGAGGTGCTCATGATTTTAAAAGGATTAAATCCGTCAGATGCTAAACCGAGCCTTACACTCCGAGGATCACTTGCAAAGCTTGGAAATTTATTGTCAAATGATTTCCATGCTAAAGAATCTACAGGATGCCTTAATAATCCATCATCTGTTCGTTGATCATGATGCCACGTCATAAACTCTGCTGTCTTTGACGACATGAATAACCTTTGAAGCCTTGGGATTAGCGAGAAATATCGTAAAATCTTGTTTGGCTTCCTTATTGACTGTGGCCCACATTCATCCTCATTAACATCTTCTGCATCTCTATTTATCCAACAAGATTTACCGCAAACATGACAAGACTGTTGATTTCTCCGATCACCCCAATACAACATGCAATCATTTGGGCAACTATGAATTTTGTTGTACCCAAGGCCCAAATCTTTTATCACTTTCTTCATGTCTTTACATGATTGAGGGATTTTTGCAAACGGGAACATTTCTCTCAAAAGCTCTAACAGCATTGTCAAAAAGTTTCCGGTCCACCCTCCCAAACATTTTAAGTGGAAAAGGCGAATACAGAATGACATTTTCAAAAATTTTGATCCCTCATAAAGTTCTTCATTCATTTCACCAAGTAACGTGTAGAACTTCGCTGCTTCTTCATTCGGTTGTTCATCTGGTACACTTCTTCTCGTTTCCATAAAAGTATTCCCACCGATATTATAATCATCGGATGCAACATAGTTTGGTGGAAATGATTGGAAACCTTCACTCCGCATATTAAATGCATCCCGCATCATACCTTCCATGTCATCTTCTCTAACATACTGACGGTAACCACTATAAGGATATCTCGGATTAATCGTCGAAGAGGCTCCACTAGGTGTACACTCTCCATGGAAAATCCATTTTTTATACCCCCGAATGAAGCCATCAACAATTAGATGTTCGTAGACAACAATAATGCCAATAGATATTGCCACACTTCTTACACGGGTAAAGAATCATATTCTATTGGCTTGTATTGTGAAATGCAAAATCTAAAAAAGATTGCACTCCATTTTGATACTCGTTGCTTGCCCTTGAGAAATTCATCCAAGTCCTATCCATTTCGTAGTTGTTGAAGTCTAAAGTTGGCAATAAGTTACACGGGTAAGTTGTTTATTATGTAAGTCTTGATATGATATATTTTTATGTTTTATGTAAGTTATGTAGATTATGTAAGTTATGAAATTTGAACTTTAAACTATACGCTTTTAAGGAAATTATTAGATTAAACTACATGTATTAGTTAAGTTATGTAAGTTGTTATGTACGTTATGTGAGTTATGTAAATTATGTAAGTTATGTGAGTTTTGTAATTTGTTATGTAAATTATGTAAGTTATGTGAGTTATGTAAGTTGTTATGTAAATTATGTAAGTTATATGAGTTATTTAAGTTATGTAATTTATTTAAGTAATGATCAATATTAATACTGTTTTGATAAAAATTAGTTATAACTTTTAAAGACATTTAAAAATATTAAATATTAAAATCAAACATTATTAATATAAAAAAAATAGTAATTTGAATATAATAATATCAAAAAAGAATCGTAGTTTAATTTTTATAAGTAAATTTGAAATAAATTAAGGTTATATAAATATTCAATAGTAAATGAGATCGATAGAACTTTTTTCAAGTCTTTTTGAATTTTTTAAGATTCATCATACGTGGCGTTGTTACACCTAGGGAGGATCCATTATATCTTGCAGCTCGATATAAGGCAACCCGTCAGGTTTCCAGCCTATATACTTTGAATCTTAAAAATATTTAAAATAAGGTTGGAGAGAAGGTCAGCTATTGTTGTAATTATAACGGACAAGCAAGCTACATATATGGTAATAAAATTAACTCATACTTATTCATACTTAAGTTGAATCAAATAATAATTAACTTGAACCAAATATAAAAACTTATTCATACTTATTCATACTTCAAATAATAATTAATACTATTTTGATAAAAATTAGTTAAAAACATTTAAAAATATTAAATATTAAAATCAAACATTATTAATATAACAAAATAGTAATTTGAATATAATAATATCAAAAAAAATCGTAGTTTAATTTTTATATAAATATTCAATAGGGAAACAAAATACTTTCAAATTCAATTAAAAAAGAAAACATATCAAATTAAAAACTTAAAAACATATCAAATTAAAAACTTATTATAATGTAACTAATTTAAAAATACTTTCAAAAGCCAAAAATTTAAAATTAATTTGGAAACAAAATAGTTTTGCTCCAAACAGAACCAGCAATTAAATCTTTACAAAATCGCAACCCCAAAATATTAATTTTTTCAAAATCATCATGATAAAACTATTATTGATTAGAATTTTGAAATAAAACATACCTTAATAATTTCAACAACCTGGTCTACTCCACTCTCACCAGCAAACAGAGGCTGGAGTCAAAAAAGTAATATTTGTTAAGTAATTTAAAGTGAAAATGCATAGAAATAAGGAAAAAAATTTAGCAACGAAACCTGTACCTAGAACAGATGTCAATGGCTGTGGTGTATTTAGTTGCACCAAATATTAATTCAGGTGCTCGATAGTACCTAGAACAGATGTAAGATTATAAGAGTAGCACCAAATATATTTCAGTTTAAGCAAATATAAAAACTTTATCTATATCAGTACCAAATATTAATTCGAAGATTAAATGGCAGCTTCAGTTGAACCAATAGTTGCAGGAGGACCAGGAAGCAGTAATTGAAATACATACAACATTAATTCACTAATACAGACACATGTAAGATTATAAGAGTAGCACCAAATATATTTCAGTTTAAGCAAATATAAAAACTTTATCTATATCAGTACCAAATATTAATTCGAAGATTAAATGGCAGCTTCAGTTGAAACAATAGTTACAGGAGGAGCAAGAAGCAGTAACTGAAATACATACAACATTAATTCACTAGTACAGACACATGGAACTATATCCTAAAAGTCAAAACACAAGGAATTAAAGTATATGTACCATATTTAGTATACAATATAATTTTACTTCATATATATTACTTCATATAATTATTATAGTAATAATTAAATTTATTAACAATCGTCATAGTACAAAAATAGGGAAGAAAAAATTAGGTTTCGGTATCAAGAAGTTTAGTACATTAGTTAATATTGTAAAATAGAACAGTTTCTAAGTAAATCTTGACAGAATAACCCAAACAAGAAGGAATTATATAACCAACCTGCAGTGTACAAGAAGTAACAGATAGGCATTTGATACTTGATAAGGATGCTAACAAACTGATACAAAAATTATCAATCTGAATGGCTGATCATTTTTCCAATTGCTCCCTAGAATGCATTGATTTATCAAATTAGATTCAATACAGAGAACATAAATGTAAAAGTAATTAAGTAAAAAACTTACTTGCGTCTTAGAAACAGATACAGAAGAATGACCCTGAAAAAGTTTAAAAATTAAATGTCAGCAAAATCCAACTGATTTGTACCAAAATAGATCATCTTCAAACTACAACCATCTAAATTGAAAATTGATATAAGGCATAATGTGACTAATCCAGTCAATGTTCAAGATCAAGTGATGGAGAATTGAAAGACAATGACATTTCCTTAGTAAAACTTCATGTCAGTTTTGCGATATAATTCAGTCAAAATAAACTTCTTAGCCCAAAAATATGCAGCAGTTGTTGCAAATGTTTTTACATTACATATATTTATAATTCAGTCAAAATAAACTTCATGTCAGTTTTCCTAGATATAGAAAAAGGGATAGAAATGACATCCATATTTTGACACAAGTAAAAGTTTACAAGCTGCAGTGTTTGCAAAAGCTAATCATGAAAATATTGGTCAACAGATTGTTGCAGCACATCAAAATCTTGTTGTAAAAGATTGTTGATATTAGCAAGAAGTAAACTTTGGCCTCTAGCCTTAACAAGTAATGTGATAAGAGAAGTTTCCAACCTAAGTTAAGTGTTAAAAAAAATCATATAAAAGGAAAAAGAAAATGGGGGAAGCAAATGTTTTAGTCGTTCACATCTGAGCCTAAGAATCAAAAGAAGTTTATAAGAAGAAACTCATTAACAGACATTACAAACAATAGGCTAAAAACAAACAGATCTGATAATATGGGTCAAACCATCTAGCCAATGGAACTGATTGGCCAAGAAATTTTCATTAGACGTTTCTAACTTTATGAACTTTGAACAATGGATGAGGACCAGCATTTGCAACTCCATGACACCATGATATTTTACCATTAAAATGGGGTTTAAAATTTTAATCAATATCTTGTGAAGTGCATTGATTCAATTATGTTAACCATTGTATCAAATATCTACTACATGAATGAACTAATCCACCCAGTACTAACAAATTCAAGAACAAAACAAACATTTTCAAGCCCAGTCCAAATACAAGAAGAAAAGATCACTTCGGATCTCATCATATGAAACGGGGATCAAATAATCAAAGAGCTAAGTTTCAGTTAAAATTCGTTTTCTTTTCGTAAATGAACGAGAAAAACAAAAACCCAAAAAATCTTACTAACAAACAATCCCACATTTCTTAAGAAAAAAGAATAAGCAAGAAATGGAATTAATTGGGGAATTTCAACAAACAGAATGAGAGCAAAATAAAACAAGGAAAGAAAGGAAGATTAAAACAAGAAAAGCAGAAAGACCCAGAAAGCAGGAAGATGTTAAAACATACCTTGTAAAATTTGGGTGTCATTGGGAATCCATGGAAAAAGCTAAATCCAAGAAAGAAAAGCACATTGGTAAGAAAGAAAAACCCTAAGACAGAAAGAGGGAGAGGGAGAGGGAGAGGGAGAGGGGAGAAAGTCAACGTGTTCGTTTGCTTCTTCTCTGTCGCTGGATGCAATGCGATGTTGGAAAACTAGGGTAAAAAATTTGGGGGAGAAGAAGTTAGGGGAAATTTGGGGGAAATCGGGGAAATTGACTTTGGCAGAGAGTAAAGCAATTTTGGGCCACACAGAAACGACGACATTTTAGTTAAAAAAAATTTAGAGTTTGCGGCGTTTTCAAAAAACTCCACCAATAAAAATAACAAAAAACGACGACGTTTCAATTGATATAACGTTGTGGCATTTTTGAAAAACGCCGGTATTTCATGCTGTTTGTGGCGTTTTTGCTGAAAGCGCCAGTAATAACAAAGTATAAAACGATAGCGTTTTGCTTCCATGGATATTTGTGGCGTTTTTCAATAAAACGCCGGTAAATTTTAATATCATTTTGTCTTTATATTTTTATAATATTTTTAATTAATCAAAATACTTAATATTATTAACACTAATTAATCAAAACTCTAAACCTTAAACCATTAAACTATATCTCTGTAACCTTAAACCCTAAAGTATATCCTCTAAACCCTAAACTATATCCCCTAACCATAAACCACAAAACAATAACCCCTAATCCTTAACCACAAAATGTATGAATTAATCATAACCCTAAACTATATCCCTTGATCCTTAAACCATAAAATAATAACACTAATTAATCAAAACTGTAAACCTTAAACGATTAAACTATATCCCTATAACCTTACACCCTAAACTATATCCCTATAACCCTAAACTCTAAAGTATGTATATCCCCTAAACCCTAAACTATATCCCCTAACCATAAACCATAAAATAATAACCCCTAAGTCTTAACCACAAAATGTATGAATTAATCATAACCCTAAACTATATCCCTTGATCCTTAAACCACAAAATAATAACACTAATTAATCAATACTCTAAACCTTAAACCATTAAACTATATCCCCTACTAAAGTACCCTAAACTATATCCCCTAAACCTTAAACCACAAAATAAAAACACCTAATTAACCCCTAAACCATTAACCCATAACCCACACTACAGGAGAACAGACTTTTAGCGGCGTTTTTTTTTGCCTTTAGCGGCTTAGCGGCGTTTTCACAAGCGCTGCAAAAAACGCCGCTATAGACGACGCCGCAAATTTTTGCGGCGTTTATTTAAAAAAACGCCGCTAAAGACCATGACCTTTAGCGGCACTTTTTTTACAAACGCCACTACAGAACAAACCTTTAGCGACGCTTTTCTCACAAACACCTCTAAAGAATATAACCTTTAAAAAATATATATTTTTATTAAATAATATTTATTTTCTATATTATATTTTATTTTTGAAACTTTAAACTATATACTTTTAAGGATAAATAAAAATATTAATTAAATTAAATTTTCTATTAAAATTTTAATTTTAAAACTAAATATAAAAATTGATGAATTTAAATTTAAAATTTAAATATTATGTTTAAATAAATGGGCAATCTACCAGCAACAGAGAGATAATACAATTTATGAAAATTTATGTCGATGAGAATTTTTAAATAAATTTTAAGCACATTTACATTTATGGAAAGAAAGAAAAACAAAAAGACCGTAGTTTTCAATTTTTGTTTGCCTTGCCTATGAGGATGACAATGAAGTTCAGCTTCATTCACAATGATACAACTTTCATCACCTCCTGTTTTATCCAATGGTGGAACTGTTCCACTTTCTTTCCTACCAACAGCACTCCCTGAGCTATCCATGGTCCAGTTATTTGATTGTCCTGCAAAGTTCACGACACGAATTATACCATACAGCTTAGCAGAAATAGACAAAGATAAAAAAATAAAAAAAAAACTTGCATATATTACTTGTGTAATAATTTCCCAAGAATTTATATATTTAAAGCTGACTCAATGTATACATTTAAAGATGATAATACAATAGATGTAATAATTGAACAAGAAACTATCTTACTGTAATATTTTTGTTATTTATTTTACATAATAAATATTTAAAACTATTTAATATGAAGCAATTTTTGCATTTTCACAAAACAATTTAGAAACTGGAAATATTTTTTTCTGGCCAAGATTTGTAAAGCTTAGTGCTAGTAGGCAGATGCAGTAGCCTATGCATCGCATTTTTATTTTTGTTTTATTTCACTGGAATAATCCAATAGTTTATGACTTATTCCCTTCTATCCACTGCAATATTGCAATAAAGTACATTAGAAACTAGGATATTGGTAAAAGGCACACATAAGGTCTGGGGCTAGGCTTGGAGCTGAGGTGGGTACAAAATGAAAGCAATATAATTCCATCCTCAAGAGTCCAAGCACGCAGAAATGTAATTTATTTTAACAAAATTATATGGCAAAAGGAAATAATGGCACGGTCTCAAAGTTTGATCATGCAACATGATAAAGTGTATGATTAGCAGCAGGGGGTGGGAATAAAGGCAACATGCTATGGGGATGTTTCATTGCAAACTAAGGAAAATAACTTATGTTTCTTCTTGGTGCAGTAAAGAGAACACCTCAGATTTGATTGAAGCTAACCTCAAGATGATCAGTAGTTATAAACAAATAAAAGAAGGATTTAGTCGGAGTCATTTTCAAGACTTTATCAACTTTAAAAAATGCAAAGAAGTAATGCTCAAATTCCAATACTGAACTAATGAAACAAATACAGTTCACAAATTGATGCATAACATAGATTGAACTATTGAAAGGACTTGAACAAAGAATGTAACAACTAAGTAAACATAGTGGAGAATCACATAAGAAATTAAAAACCCAACATGCGGTACATATATCACAGCCACCAATCGTAAACAAATTTAAATATACGGGACTCACCAAGATGCAATGCAACAATCGCAATTTAAATTGGTAAAACCAGTACTAGGAGGCTCTAACATAACAAAACCTGTAAAATTGAATACCTAATCTTTATATGAGTTCCAGCATACAAATTCCAGTTCTACCATGACCCATTAATAAATAAAAGTTTCTCAAATTATAAAGAAAAGGTTGACAACAACTAGTACATAAAAGCTCCAATTGCAAACAAAGAGAAAGCACCAGATAAATAACAATGTCATTAAGTGAAAATGGAAAAAGAAAAACATATTTAAGGATTTGATACAAAAATATTATTTGGCATGTTAATAAAAATTAAGTACCAAATATAATTGTAAACAATTTGATTTTTTGCACGAATAACAAAAAATTCAGCACATAACAATAGTCATTACTTTATCCATTGAAAGACAAACCAAAACCAAAACCAAAATCAAGTTCATGCCAGCATATAATTTGAATCTCACCGCTGACCGTAAACTCTTTCTCCATTGAGGTCTTAGTTCCAAATCTGAGCGAGTGTGCATAATCCCACGAGGCAAATCTTTTAATTTCCCGGAAGGCAATTCATTATCCTTGACACAAACATAATACACACCTTAGATGACGACAATGAAGAAACTGAATCCACACAGATTACCAATGTGAGCACTTAATGAATTAAGAAATACACATTAAGTTATACTAAAACATAGTCCAAAGAAAAACCAAGGCGAAAAAGTTTCAAGTTCTTCAAGCTCAGGCGTCAACAGGAACTATAAACTAACTTGGCATGGTATATGTCAATATTAAGATGCTTACCTCTACTGAGTCAAAAGGGTGCAATTTGGTTTCCATATGACAATAAGAGAAAGCATTTATAAAAGATAAGAATATAGCTTTGGCAAGCCTCACAACACCTTATTACAATATAACAATGCCAGCATGAAATCCTATTTATCTCCTTACAATAAATCAAAACCAGTGGAATCTAGAGAACAAGGAGAGTTGTTATACCTGTGTCTCATAGTATTGATAATTTTTTCTATATTAAACGCATAAAAACTGCAGGAAATTGCATTGAAGAAAACAAAAGAAAAGGCTACCTCAAAAGTTCTTTTAAAAGTAAATGCAATAATTAATAAGTTCTCACTTAATTTATGCTGAAAGACCATACATGGTAATAGCAAAAAAGACCCAGTTTTTCTTTTGTCTCAGCAAACTGACTTAAGGAAATGGAAGTCGCAAAATGATATGATATCCGTAATGCCATTAAACATTGAAATTTAAGATGTTTAAGTAAGTTGAAGCATGTGCATGTGCATGTGCATGTAATGGCCAAATCTCAAAAGAATTTATACCCACACCTACAAATTCTAGAATGGAATCCCGGTTATAAAGATTTGACATTAACCAATCCAGCACTTCCCCTTCAGTCAACCACTGGTAGAAGGAAAAAGGAAAAAGGCCTCTGATTATTTGAACAATAAGAAAAAAATGAGAAAGATGTTGTCAAGAAGAGACAAATTTGAGCTTTTGCTGGATCTATGTATGTAGTTATTACTAATTTAAGCGCCTAATTGGGATTCAAAAAATACATGAAATGAAAGAACAATCACTGTAAAGAGCAAAGGTTCGATTTTTAGATTAAAGTAGAAAGATGAAATCCAAAAGCAATGAAAGCTAACACCCTCTATAAACTTGAAGTTCCCGGAATTGTTCAATTCAAATAAAATTTGGAAATGCTTGAACTTGTACTGAGAGACTCTCTATTAGTACAATTATTAAAACAAAAAGGAAAGATTCAATAAAGAAAATAAAGAATGAACAAGGAATATGAATGGGCAGAAATAAAAGTCTCTTAAAAACCAGATCTTGATCGAACCACCATTGCCAGAAAATAAAAATAAAAAACGAGAAACAGAAACATAAAATGAGGGACCTTGAAGATTAAAAGGAGGCGAATTGATTGAAAAGAGATGAAACTAGACAGGGAGTAAAGCTCTTCTTTTGCCTTCGGGTAAATTCGGGTCGTCTGATTCAACAACAACCAAAAATTGAATGAATGAACCAGCAAAAACTAACAGAGAGAAAAGGTCATTTAAAAGAAAAACCGAAACAAGAGGACGCAACGCCACGTCTTAAAGGTACATGTGGAAGAACAAAAGGAAAGAGGTTTTGGGGGGAGGGAATCTTTGCTTTTGCTTTTGCATGGGGAAAGGGTTTTTGGTCTCTGCTATGGGGTTTATATGAGTTGTCCAGCTGCCGCTCGTCGACGTCTCCCCCTGCGACAGCTCCCAAACACAACACCTTCCCATTTTTTTGAATACTCAATTTCACCATCTCTCCCCCTCACATGGATTTTTCCTTTCGTTCTTTAAAATTACAACTAAAAATGCCAATCGAACCCACCTGAAGCAATTAAGGAATGAAACAAAACCACTGTTAGAGAGTAAAAACTGTAAGCCAGTAAGTTCAGCCCAAGTTTTTAATGTCTCTGCTAAATCTCGGTTTTCGCTAATAATCTCAAGGAGATAGGATACCGAATGCAATTCCAGGCTACCGAATGCATCTTTGAGAAAGGATATCAAAATATTCTTCAATTAGGAGAGAAACAGGAAAAAGAATCCAAAAGAAAAAAATCTTACTTTCTTTTTGTGACGGTATAACGGTATAACAGTAGATCCTAACGGCGGCGCAGATAATTGAGGCGGCGTCGATGCTACTGCTTCTTCAGCCATTAATTTTGGGGAGGGGGGAGGGAACCGATTTTGGGAAAAAGAAAGGAGGGAAAAAAAAGAGATTTTGGGATTTCGGGGGGGAAGGGAGAACTGATTTAGGGAAAAAGTTTTAAGGCATTTTGGCTAATAAAACGGCGCCGTTTTGTGTAAGATTTTTTGCAGCGCTTTTATGAAAAATGCAGCTATTGCTTATCTTTTGTTGCGTTTTTTTATAAAAATGCCGCAAAAAGTCATTTTTCTTTATACAAAATGGTGCCGTTTTGCTCTGCTAAAAATCTATTATTTTGTTTTAATATATATAAACTTTATCATTATCTCTTAAATAATTTAAATTATGTTGATAATTTTAATATATTAAAATAAATATTATTTTTTTATAATTATATAAGAAATTAATTAATATATAAATTAAAAAAATCAGTTATATACCCAAAAATAACTTTAAAATTATTTTAATTAATAGTATTTTATTTTTTTTCATTTTTGACATGTGTTTTTCTATATTTTTACTTTTAAAATTTTTTTCAATAAAATCCAAATGTTGCTTCAATTTTCTAATAGTAAACCCTAAACCTAAACCCCAAACTGTAAACCTATATCCTAAACCCTAAATATATATATTACAATGGATAAAAGTAATTAAAAAAGAATCTTATTACTTACCTAAACCCAAAAATAATTTGATTTTTTGTTATCTTATCAAAAATCCTAACTCTTAAACCTTAATAGCCTAACCCCTAAAACCATGAACAGTACTACAATCCTAACTGTAAAACAAAAAACCACAAACTCTAAACCATAAACTCTAAACCAAAAATAATAAACATTATATCATAAACCCTAAACCCTTAAACCATGGACATTAAACCTTAAATCTTAAATCATAAATTCTAAACCCCAAAATAATAATCATTATATCATAACCCCTATCCCCTAAACTTTAAACCATAAAACATAAACGATAAACCCTTAACCCCAACCCTTAAACCATAATTAGATATTTAATTATATGTATACACCTAAATTTTGATAGAAATACATATCAGAATTATATATGAATTTCGATTTAATGTGTAATTGTAGATGTGAAATTCTAATTGTGGTTTAAATGTATAATTGAAACTTTAATTTTGATTTAATCATACACATTTTAAAAAATAAATACATCAATATATTTTTATATTGAATAAATATAAATATTTATGTATGCAATATATAAATATAAAATGATGTTATATCAATAATTGTGTTCATAATTTATGCTTTTACGATTTAACTTATTGCACACTAAACCATTGTTCATGTATACTTTTGGGATTTAACCCATTTTGATATATATATTTTTTAAAATAATAATTTATATTTATCTTATTTAGATTTATATTATAAAAAAAATCTAAGATACACAAGTTAAGTAGTTTACCACATTTACCTCTAAATTCCAAACCCCAAACCCCAAATCATAAACTATAGGCCCTAAACACTAAACCATAACCCATAAACTAAATTACTTTTTTGAGGCATTTTTCCAAAAGCGCCGCTAAAACCACGATCTATAGCGGCGTTTTCCAAAAGCGCCGCTAAAACTAAAACCTCGATCTATAACGGCGTTTTTTCAAAAGCGCCGCTAAAACCACGACCTATAGCAGCGTTTTTCCAAAAGCGCCGCTATTGTTCAGTTTTTAGCGGCGTTTGGACCAAAAACGCCGCTATTGCTCAGTTTTTAGCGGTGTTTTATTGCAAACGCCGCTAATGTATAATATTTGCGGCGTTTTTTGTTCAAACGCCACTAAAAACGCCGCTAAAGCCCTATTTTCCTGTAGTGCCATAAACCCTTAACCACTAGCCCATAACCCTTAAACCCTAACCCTTAAACCATAAGCCGTAAACATAATCCCTAAACCCATAAACCCTAAACTTTTAAATAGTAAATCTTAAACCTTTAACCCTAAACCATAAAATGGGCAAATAATGTACTGTTTATTTTTTTTAATTGAGTTTTAAGCGGTTTAATTTTAATATATATTATTTGGGTCTAGTCGAGATTGATATAATCGTAAAATTGGCCCTTCTAATATAATTACCAAAATACTTTTATATCTAATATTAGTTTAAAATAGATGATGATAAAATTCATATCATTATTTTCTCTAGCATAATGTTATAATTATAAAATGATTAATGATTTCGTTAAAAATATAATAAAATTTTAAAAATATTTGTTGTATTTTAATTAAAATATAAAAAATTTCAAATACATCATAACGTACTTATAAGTTATTTGTTCTATTTTGATAAAAAAATATATATTAAATTTTTAAAATTTTGACATAATTGCGGCGTTTATAACCCAAAACGCCACTAAAGCTTAAATCATAAAACATAAACCAAGTTAAAACTCAAGCTATTGCGGCGTTTTCCACAAAGCGCCGCTATGCCACTGAAGTAAAACGACGTAGTTCTGCTTAATCTTTTAGCGGCATTTTTAAAAAAGCGTCGCTAATGCTCAATCTTTAGCAGCGCTTTCTTAAAAACGCCGCTAATGCTCAGATCTTTAGCGGCGCTTTCTTAAAAATGCCGCTAATGCTCAGATCTTTAGCGGCGCTTTGTTAAAAACGCCGCTAATGCTTAGATCTTTAGCGGCGCTTTGTTAAAAATGCCGAGCGCTTTGTTAAAAATGCCGCTAATGCTCAGATCTTTAGCGGCGCTTTGTTAAAAACGCCGCTAATGCTTGATCTTTAGCGGCGCTTTGTTAAAAAAGCCGCTAATGCTCGATCTATTCGATTTTTAGTGGCGTTTTCAATTCAAACGCCGCTAAAAACGCCGTTAAAAACCTGTTTTGCAGTAGTGGCTGAGGTATTTTCAATTTTCGTTTTTTTAATTTATGTTTCTAAAAAAATCAACTCATATTGCGAGAAGTTAGTTGAGCCTCAGGACACGTTGAGGTAATTTCAATTTTTTTTGTCAAAACTCAACTCATATTGCAAGAGGTGAGTTGAGCCTCAAGACACGTTGAGGTATTTTCAATTTCTGTTTTTCAAAAAAATCAACTCATATTGCAATAGGTGAGTTGAGCCTCAGGACACGCTGAGGTAATTTCAATTTTTGTTTGTCAAAAATCAACTCATATTGCGAGAGGTGAGTTGAGCCTTAAGATACGTTGAGGTATTTTCAATTTCTTTTAAAAAAAATCAGCTCATATTGCGAGAGGTGAGTTGAACCTCAAGACACGTTGAGGTATTTTCAATTTCTGTTTTTCTAAAAAATCAAGTCATATTGCGATAGGTGAGTTGAACCTCAAGACGCTGAGGTAATTTCAATTTTTGTTTGTCAAAATCAACTCATATTGCGAGAGGTGAGTTGAGCCTCTAGACACGTTGAGGTATTTTCAATTTCTGTCTTTAAAAAAATCAGCTCATATTGCGAGAGGTGAGTTGAACCTCAAGACACGTTGAGGTATTTTCAATTTCTGTTTTTCAAAAAAATCAACTCATATTGCGATAGGTGAGTTGAACCTCAAGACGCTGAGGTAATTTCAATTTTTGTTTGTCAAAAATCAACTCATATTGCGAGAGGTGAGTTGAGCCTCAAGACACGTTGAGGTATTTTCAATTTCTGTCTTTCAAAAAAAAATCAGCTCATATTGCGAGAGGTGAGTTGAACCTCAAGACGCTGAGGTGTTTTCCATTTCTATTCTTCAATTTCTGTGTTTCAAAAAAAATCAGCTCATATTGCGAGTGGTGAGTTGAGCCTTGACTCACACGCTGAGGTATTTTCAAATTCTGTTTTTCAAATTTTGTTTTTCCAAAAAATTAACTCATATTGCGAGAGGTGAGTTCAGCCTCAGGACACGCTGAGATATTTTCAATTTCTTTTCAATTTATGTTTGTCAAAAAAATCAACTCATATTGCGAGAGGTGAGTTGAGCCTCAGATCACACGCCGAGGTATTTTCAATTGATTTTTTTTTCAATTTATGCTTTGCAAAAATCAACTCATATTACGAGAGGTGAGTTGAGCCTCGGGTCACATACCGAGGTATTTTCAAAATCTATTTTACAAATTTTGTTTTAAAAATCAACTCATATTGCGAGAAGTGAGTTGAGCCTTGGCTCACGTGCTGAGCTATTTTCAATTTCTGTTTTTAATGTCTAGTTTTAAAGAGTCAATTCATATTGTGAGAAATGAGTTAAGCTCAGGATCACATGCCGAGTAAAGAATAAAGACTGGAATTAATCGAAGACACAGATTTTATATCCCTGAAGTTACAGTGAAGCTAATTGAAGTTGCAGTGGAGCTGATCGATGATATCAGATCTTGCCTTTCTAAAAGTTGTAGAAGAGAAGACCACAAATTTTATCTGACTAAAGCGATGGAAGAGCAGATTGAAGCTGCAGATCTTATCTTTTTGAAGTCACCTTGGAGTAAATCAAAACTACAAGGCATATATCAGAAGATGCAGTGGATTTGATCAAGACAACAAGATACAGTGGTTTGGAAAGAGACTACCTGGATGAGAAGAGCACCAAAGAAGTCCATACTTAGTAAGACCGGGCAAAATTGGCCTTTCTTTGTGTCTTTGCTTTATTCCCGTTACACGATAATAAGCAAAGAGGGGTAGTTGTTGTAGGCCAATTTTAACCCATTTACACCAAAACCCAATTTAACCTTACCTAACCCACCAAAATTAAACCCCAAACCCAAAATCTTAACTACCCAAAGCCCAATTTACATCAAAACCCCAATGGCCCAAACCCTAAGCCCAAATCAAAATAAAAAAAAACCCTAGCCCACAACCTAAACTTTTCTCAACTAAATCCTAGCCTTTGCCACCACCAACTCCACTAGCCACACTTGCTCCACCACCACTTGTACCTACAAATGAAGACATAAACAATAAAAAAATATTTTGTGAATGGCTATATAAGCCTTCTCATATTTTGTATTTAGGAGAGGAAGAAGTTTTTTTTGGGGAGAAAGTTATTGTAAAGGATTTTTTGGAGAGGTTTCTTTTGAGAGTAATCAAGGAGAAGAGTTATTGTAAAGGCTAGTTTTTGGAGAAGCTAGTTTTTTTTTTGGAGATTAATCAAAGATCAAAGCAAAAGAGGTTTCTTTGTCTACTCTCGTTTTAAGTTCTTTGTTTGCTTATTGTTTTCCTTTCAATCTTATTTTGTTTCTTTCATACGAAAGTAAAAAAAAATAAAAGGAGGAAGCTTACCTATTTTTACCGGAAAAGTTTTTTTTGAGGTCCGGCCGCCTGTACGGTGGCACCGACGGCGGCCGGCGGCGATCAGCCTTATGGCCGGAAATCACTCACCCTCTCCTTCTCTTCTCCTTTTTTGTTATTATTATATTTCTTAATATTATATTATATATATATTCTTTTAATATATTAGGTATATTCTAAATTCTATATACGTTACGTATATATATTTTCTATACTATTTTATGTATATATCTTTAATACTATATTATTTATATATATATATATATATTCTACATGTTATCTTATGTATATATTTTAACTATATTATGTATGTATTTTTAACACTATATTATGTACATATATAAATATTATGTTATATACATATATGTAATATGCTTTTTAATACCATATTTTGTACGTATTATTATTATATCTATTTTTATCCCTATTATATTTATTGTTAATACTAGTACATATATTTTATTATATGAGTATATATATACTTTTATATATAGTATTATTTTCATACATTATCATATTTATTATTATACCTATTATTTTCACTATTATCACTTATTATTTTATTTTAATATTATTATATATATTCATATATGTTATGTACATATTTTTTTTATATCCATTTTATACATATGTATATATTATATATATCTTAACATTACTAGTTATATTTTCACTATTTTATGTATATACTTCAAACACTATATATAGTATATTTCTAACACTATTACTATTTATAAAAATATATATTTTACGTACATACTCTTAATATCTTTATTATGTATATATTCGTTGTTTTTATTTCACATTGGATACTATTATTACGTTTAATATGTCGCATGCATTGTTATTGTTTTAATATTGTTGTCATATTTATTATTTGTTTCAATGTATTTCCAACTCGTTTATTTTTGTCTCCCGCCTATTTTATATCATTCTTTTGTTCATTACTTTAAAGATTTTTATTCATGTTTTTACTAATTTCAATAAATAAGGCAATGTTTTGCATTTTGGAACATCGAAGAATTGTGCCCTAACTTACGGGGTTTCGGTTCTCTTATTGGTTCTAAATAGCTAAATATCCTTTTGAGTTTTGAAATGCACGAATTTCCAATTTAAATTAAAAGACGACCTTGTGCTCGGGAATTCATGGTATTGTGTCCTAACTTACGGGATGTGATACTCCTATATCTCGAGATAAGGAAATATTTAAACAAATCGATTTAAGCTAATTCAAGAATTTTAAAATCAGTATTAATAGAAAAGATCGTATTTCAAGTCCCTTCCCGATTTTTAATTTTCGACATTAAGACACTAACTAATCAATTCGGTACCAATTTTTTGAGCGTGTCGAGGGTGCTAATCCTTCCTCGCACGTAACCGACTCCCGAACTCATTCTCTCAAGTTTCATAGACCAAAGGCCCTGTTTTAGTAAACTAAAATTGATTTATTAAAACAAAGGTGATCCGATCACACCTGATAAAAGATTGGTGGCGACTCCCGTTTTAATTTTCACTTTCAAACAAAGTCGATCCCCGTTTTCAAAAGAATGGTTTCGACACTATTCTAGTATGAATAAGTTTCTTACTCAATAATTGTCTGAAATATAGGTTTCTGAGATTATCAGATTACATGGTATGGTGGTTTCTATTATTTCTGATTGAGATACGTGGTTTATACTCTGATTATAGAACAAGTACAAGAAGTTCTGGGTGCGTAATAATAGTTTTCAACACTGTATGAAGTTCTGAATAATGATTGATGTAAAACTGCATGGGATCTGATTAAATACAGTGAGAAAAAGAATATGCAGAGTTGTTTAATTCGTGAAATTGAAGAAAAGTAGAAGTGATTCGAGATAGATTGAAAGTATTTTTGATAGACAAGAATCATATGTGGATTTGAAACGTTGGGATATTGAGTATTTTATTAGTGATATGATATTTCTTAAAGATTCACCTTGGAAGAAAATTTTGAAGATCGGGTTGAAAAAGAAATTGAGTTCTTGTTCTGTTGGGCTATGTGAAGTTGTAGAAAAGTCAAATCGGTAAAATATTACTTGGTTTTGCTTCTGAAGTTATAGAAGTTTATGATAATTTTCCCTGATTTGAAGCTCAAAAAATGATATAGATCAGATTTGTTACATGTTATATCGACAAAGAATAATGAGATTTGATATGATTTATCGTATGGAGAAAAAGCCTGTTGAGATACTCGCTTGAGTAAGTGAAGCCATGATATTGAGGAAACAATACGGGAATCGAAAGAAACAGTGAGATCTTTGTACCCCCACCTCTTTTCAAGAAAATTTCAAGGACGAAATTTATTAAAAAGGGGGGAGAAATGTAACGACCCGAACTTTAAGGTTATCGAAAAATGTATTTTCGGGTCTCCGTTTTTGAAAAATTGATTAGTAAATATTTAAAATATATATATTTATGAAGTTAGTAGAGTGGTTAATTAGAGTTTAATTAAGTGAATTTAGCTTAATTAAGAGTAATTAAGAAAATGACTAAATTGAATAAAGGATAAAAGTTAAATTGTAGATTAAAAGAAAATAAAAAGGATCAAAATGGAAAATAGACCATTTAGTATAGTTGAGGCGGCAAACAATGAAAAATCTAAAGATTTTTCTAGATTATTGTTGAATTATAAATTATAAATTATTATTAACTATTATTATTAAATAAATTTTAAAAAAAAAAGAAAAGTGACAAATGTATGGTTTTAAATAGATACACATGTATTAATAATATACACATGTATAAATAATAAATAAGTATAACTTATTATTTAAGTATAAATAATATTATATATATATAAAGAAAAAAAAAGAGAAGAAGGGAAGAAACAGAATAGTAGAAACGAAACAGAGAGGGAAGGAAGGAAAGAAAGAAAAGAAAGAAAAAAAGGGAAAATTTAAGGTTTGAAGCTTGAAGTTTAATTTGCTAACGTTGTCTCGAGAAGTTTCAGCTAAGTAAGGAAATAGCAAAGTCGACGAGGAAAAGCTTGAAAAAGCTCGGAAAATACGGTTTGTATTTCTATAATCCAAACTCAGTCATTATTTGTTATATTTATATACATATGACAATTGTTAGTGTTAGAATTATGATGTTTTACAATTGAAATGGATTGATTTTGGTATGTGATGAATTTATCAAATTTATATTGATTGAAATCATTTTAATTGAATTTATATTGATTGAAATTATAATATATATATATATGATCTATGTAAAAATTTGAATATTGAATGAATGTTATATTGAAAAATTATATTGATTGGAAATATGGGAATTGATATGAATATATGAGATTTGTGATAATTGAATATTTGATATTGAAAAGTGAATTGAGTTGTATTGGATTATGAATTAATGTGAATAATTGAAATATATTTGTTGAATTGAATGAAAATATATGAAATTGTGAAAATGTGTGAATATATGTGATTATTAGAATGGTATATTGATGAAAGATTCATTAAATTGAGAAAGTGAATCAAATACCCTATTAACAGTATTGGACCAGATTGGATACAAATGGCATGCCATTGGGTTTGTGATGTGATGAGGAGATTTGTAGTTCGGTCGAGAAGATGTTTCTGTTATTATATACTTCGGTTTATCCGAAGAGGCATTTAATGCCTTATTGGTGTGTTTGGGAGGATATGATATACTGGTGTGTTATGGAGGATTTATAATATTCCGGGTGTGTTTGGGTTGGATATTCTGGTGTGTTTAGGAGGAATCTGCATATCTATCAGAGTCCGAGTCTTGTTAATAGGGGTAAATAAGTGAAAAGATAAATCGAGTGAATTTGATTGATTGAGATATTGGAATGAAATGAGAAATTGAATTGAGAATTGAAATTGAGATATGAGATTGAAAACATGAACCAAAAGGTTCATGAAATGAGTGAAGTTCAAATGGATGATGATTGATGTTAGAATGAATTAAAATGGTATATTGTTAAGAAGTAAAGTGTGAATACAAGTGAATTGTGAATATATTGTATAGAATTTATACGGTAAGTAAATGAAATTCATCTATAAAATAAATAAATGAATACTTATAATTGTTATTGTGATTTTAAGTTTAATTGTTATATTATTAAGTGTTCGAATTATGGAAATACCATTGAGTATACCATACTCAGCGTACGGTTTGTTTCCGTGCGCAGGTTAAGTAAAGATAGAACGTTGAATCAGCATCCCAGGCCGATCCCAAATTCAATGAAGTAAAGTGTGTTAATTGTGGGTAATGGCATGTACCTAGGATGCCTTATGTGTGTGTCATTTTGAAATTGTAAATGTAAGGATGAAATAAATAAATTTAAGGTTTGGTTATGGTATAAAATAGGATTTGAATAATTTGGTATGAATTTGAATTTTTATGAGACAATATCAGATTGATTTCAGAATTCCCTATTCTGAATTGGGAAAATCATTAAAAATTTTATAAAAATAATTATGGACTATAATTTATATTCTTAAAATCCTTAGTGAGTCTATTTTCAAGATAAATAAACGGGAACATCACCCGAGTCCTGTGCTATGAGATAATTAAATTTTAGTAAAGAAAGGTCGAAACTGTCAAATAGCAGACCAGGGGTAAATTTGAGGAATAAACTGTACTAATTGGCTAAACCAAAAATTCTTAAATTTTTATAGTAGAAAGGTATATGAGTCTAGTTTCAAGGAAAATTAACGGAACTTAATTTGGAGCTTCGTAGCTCCAGATATAAATATTTTAGTGGCTGTTGCTCAAGAAGACAGCTTTGACATGAACATAAGAAAATAATGGAATTGTGTGTAATTATTTTGTAAACTCCGGTAATGCTCCATAACTCTCTTCCGGTGATGTTTTAGGGTTAGGGGTGTTACACCTATTCTGTTTTATTTAGATTCTCAAGCTTTTTCCTGGTAATAACCTTTTTCGAACCGGATTGAACTAGAATTGCTATCATTCGAACTTGCCACAGATTGAAATTTGTTTCACCACCGAACTTCTTAATTTCAAACCTTGTTGTTGCCTTTTCTGAATGGGCTGATCTATGAAAATTGAACTAGCTCTGATATCACTTATTAGATCAACCCGATTAAGCAACGAATAAGAAAAATAACGGAATAAATTGAGAAATTGAACATACAAATTTAACGTGGAAAAACTCCTCCAAAGAGGATAAAAAACCACGGGCAAAGATAATTTTATTATAATGGCAAAAGAACGAAGAGTACAAAAGATGGAGATAAAGACTAAACCCCGAAAACTCGAAAATAAAGAACCCTTAAAACGTAAACACATAATTCTCTAAATGTGTTATGAGTTCTAATCTCTAATGGGTGTATTTTTTTAAGGTTGTAAAAGAGCCTATTTATAGGCTAAATTCATAGGTCAAATAATAATAAAATAATCTAAACTAATCAGTGTTTGATTGAAACAAGTAAAGAAAGTTTAACTGAAAGATTATTTTTCTAATTTGACTAAAAATAGGAGTCATATTTAACAACATGCATATACAAAATCAGAATAAAAAGCATGTAGAACATGCATTTATACAATACAAAAATCAGAAGGCATGGAATTCCACACTTTGTAGAGCAGATATGTCACAAACTCAATAAACGCAAAACAGGTTTGCCATAATGTCACATGCATGGTTGTATAATAAATTCAGAGATAAACAATTTAACATATTCAGACATCATGTGCTCATACACAACATAGCAAAACGAAAACATGCCATCAGAATTGACAGAACACAGATCATACATTTATAATCCACATACCTTAAGCATATCACATACGAAAGCATATTAACAAATACCCTGTTTTCAAGTCTTATTAAGCAACCCTACGGAGAGTCTAATTACGAATCACAAACTAAAACAGCCATAGTGTAACAGCCTAATTTTCAGTGGTGTCGGAACAGTGATTCGAGATCACTAAATCAGACAAATGAGTAGGAAATATTATTAATTTAGTGAGTATAAGTTAAATGTGAAGTTAGGATAAATTTTGAGGTAGTGAATAGTGTACTAAAAATAAATGTTAAAATAATTAGAATCGAAAATGAGGTATCGAGACCTCGAGAATTTTAAATCGAGCCATAAATATTTTTATAAATATTTATGGAGTGTTAATAAGTCAGTATTAAAGTTTCGTCAAGAAATTTTAAAGTTCTGATAGTTAATTGAACAAAACGGACTAAATTGTATTAAATGCAAAATTGTGGGAAATGATTAAATAGCTTAAATAATAAAAGAAAGAGGGTTTAAAAGGAAAATAGACCCAAGGTCTCTTTGGGATGGACGGCAATGGCATGAAATCAGCAAGAAAATAAGGAGAATTAAGGGCAAAACTGGAAAATTATAAAATTTACTTAATAAAGCTAGGACTAAAGTGGAATCATCTAGATTTCTCTTTATTTTTCTGCATTCTCATCAGCAAAAACACCATGAAAGAGTTCCCTTAAGCTGGTTTTTTCATATTTTTACTTCAAGTAAGTTCAATGCTTGATTATTTCTTGAATTTTTTGTGTTTTTTGTGACTTTTACAACTAGGTCCACTTGTTAAATTCATTAGTTTTTGATTCTATGAAAGAAATTGAAAGATGCTATGAATATGTGCTGGAAGTATATGATGATTTTGCATGGAATTAGAGCTTTAAATTGTTTATATGCTGATTTTATTGAAAGAATTGAATAGAAAGTGAATGTTTGAGACCTAATTGTAAAAGAGTTTGAAGTTAGAGTTTTATGTAGAAATTCTGAATTTCAATAGTTATGAAATAACTTATAATGTCTAGGAAAAGTATTAATTGAGAAAATTATCTTAATTGAGGGGTTAATTGAGCAAGGACTGAATTGTATGAATTGTGAACTTTGGGGCAAAATGGAAATCAACATTTTGCACTAAAACTGTTTTGGACAGCAGCAGTAGTCTAAATTTGAAAAATCATCAAAAATTGTAGGAATGGTATTAGAGGATGAATAAAATATGAAATTAAAGCTTATTCAGTCTAGTTTCTTACAGAAGAAATGATGTAAGCAATGGAATTGTAAATCATGAGATATGATAAATTTTGTGAGACAAGGTCAGAATGATTTCGGGTTCCCCTGTTCTGACTTTGTAAAATCATCAAAAAATGGATAAAAATAATTAGGGACTTAAATTTATATGTTTAGAATTCTGAATGAGTCTATTTTCAAGATAAACAAACGGGAACATCATTCAAATCCTGTACGAGTAGATAATTAATTTTTAGTGAAGAAGGGTCGGAACTGTCAGACAGTAGAATAGGGGAGACTTCAATGAATAAACTGTATTAATTGGCCAAACCAAAAATTATGAAATTTTTATGGTAAGAATATATATGAGTCTAGTTTCATAGAAAATTAGAAGATCTTAATTTTGAGTTCCGTAGCTCCAGATATAAATAATTTAGTGACTACGACACGGGTGGATAGTCTGAATATTCACATAAGTAATTAGTGAAAATTATGGATAAGGTTACTTACAATTGCGTTATTTATACCAAGGATGTGGATGGAGAGGAGGAGGAGGAGGAAAAATATATGAATGACTCGTGTATAAATTAAACACATGCCCGATTATAATCGATAAGTGTTGGATTAGAAATGATATAATGTTTTATGTGGAATATTTATTATGAAATTATGATTATCGTTATAATACAAAATTTGTACTTGTGAGTTTATATGGCTAAATTTTAGTGATTATTTGTTAATTTTATGAATTTCATGATGTGTTATTTCATATGTATTAATGATAAAATCGTGAATAATGTAAAAGCATGAAAATTGAATAAATGATCAAATTGAGCATTTCAGTTCAGTGACAAGATGAATTGAAGGAAAAGACCATAGTTGGACCATGGCAACAAGTGATAAGTGATAGCTTCGGCTACACTTATCTGATCAAGGATAAGTGAAAGTGATAAGTAATAGCTTCGGCTACACTTATCTGATCAAGGACAAATGACAAGTGAAAAGTGGTAGCTTCGGCTACCTGATCAGTGAAAAGTGGTAGATTCTGCTACCTGATAAGTGAAAAGTGGTAGCTTCTGCTACCTGATCAGTGAAAAATGGTAGCTCCGACTACCTGATCAATGAAAAATGGTAGCTCCGGCTACCTGATCAGTGAATAGTGGTAGCTTCGGCTACAAGTGACAAGTGATTTCCGTATAAGACCATATCGGGATATGGCATCGGTGTGATATATGCTACTATATAAGACCATATCTAGGATATGGCATCAGTGAGATATGTGATTCGTGTAAGACCATAGCTGGGTTATGGCATCGATACGTGATATGTGATTACGTGTAAGACCATAGCTGGGCTATGACATCGATATATGAAGATGTGTAAGACCATAGTTGAACTATGACATCGAGTAAACGAAGTACTCAATTCCGTAAGACGTTCACTAATTTGACAAAGTTTGGTCAGTGTTACATGGAATTATGTGATACAGGAAGTACGAGTTGATAAGATATGAGTATAGAACTTGGTTGATAAATGAATTCATTTGTGATTATATAATTGTTCATCTTGAATGTACTGTCCATATGTATTGATAATTCAAACGTATTAATGAATAAAGTTCCGACATGGAATAAATTGAACACGAGACAAATAATTATGAAATTGAACTCGAAATTCATGAAAATGATGGTTATTGATATATGGAGACATGAGACATTGGTATATGAATATGGAAAATATTTGATAAATGTGTTTATTCATAATTATGGAATTATATACCTCTTGTGTACTATTTGCATAAGGATGATATTTCAAATACTTTGGTTATTTAAGCTTAAATATGAAACAGTATGAAATCAAGATAAGTTGTTATAAAAATATATTTAGATTACAGAGATATGGCTGATATATGTTGTATGATTACATAACATGAAATTGTGTATATATATGAGAAATTTAATGAGAAATGAGCCCATACACGTTTTTTGTTATTTATATGAAGTGTACGACTGACAAGGGTGATGAAGTTATAAACAGAGAGTTACACGGGCTGAAAACACGGGTGTGTGACTTTCCAAAGTGTGAAAATTTTCTAACTGTTGCAAAAGTTTCATATGTTTACGGTTTGGTCCCGAACCACCCTGAATGTATGTTTTGGGCCCCATAGGCCCATATAAGGGACGTTAAACATATGTATGAAAGTTTTTAATTTAAAAGAAATTTTATGGCTGATTTTTACATGATTGATCATATTAAGTTCGATAATGCCTCGTACCCTATTCTAGGCTCGGAATACTGGTAGGAGGTGTTACACATAGGTGGAAATTTTTCAAAAAATAGGCTTACATACCCGTGTGACCTACACGGCTTACCACACAGCCGTGTGACGCCAACAGTAAGTTTTTTGTCATTGCATCGTTCACTATTTTCGAGTTTTTCGTTACTTACCTGGATATTTTTTTATGCCAATCCAACAACAAGATATTCAAAACCTAAAATCAGTATTTAAACGACCAATTTTAATAACGCAAATCCAAATTAAAGTATTAATTCAACCACAATCGCTTATAACGGACTATAACAAGAGTGGAAATCAACTTTAAACATTCAATCCCTCACCTATAACAGCAATCAAACGATTACTTAATCCGCTGAAGGATTATTCACTAGCGAATGCTCACCTAGATGGGAACATATAACAAAAATCAATTAATTCAAAACAAAATTGATTCCAACCAACAAAACTTCACACCTCTTCCAACAGTTAGAAACCTTATCGGAGCTCCAAAATATACCCGACCACCACGATGAAAATCTCAAAGATAAAGAACGAAAAATCAAAGGATGGAATCTTAAGGAACCACTAGCAATTGGCAATATTGTGGCTTACTGCATCAAAAGAAAGAAGGAAAGAGGAAGAGGAAACAAAAACTTGAATGGAAAAAAAATAGGTTGGGCAGCAAGGATGGAAGAGAGGAAAAAGACCATGTGAAACTGTTGAGGGATTTTTGGGAAACAAAAATAACATAAAATAAAATAAAATAAAATAAAATATTTTATTATTTATATATATTTTAAAAGAAGAAAAATCTTTCAGAAACTACCCACAACCCCAGAATTCTAAGTTGACATCTTACCACTAAACCAGCAGGCTCATTTTTATTAACAGTTGAACAAAAATAATATTTAAGTTAGAAGTCCAAAGATAAGGGTTGAAACAAAATTAACAAAATTAATAAACAAATGATTCAAATCTAGAACCTCACACACACTAACACAACACTTAACCACTAAACCAAATTATTTCACTTGATAAAATTTTCACAATCTTAACTCAAAAATCGGAACGTGATCAATCTCGATTTCACTAATCCAATTTATTCTAACTCAGTTTTCGAGATGTGACACAACTTTTACGTTCTTCAATTATATTATTTTTTAATATTTTCACAAAAATGTTATTTATAACTTTTGAATTTTATAATTAAATCATTCATAAATTTTATATTTTATGTTATTTACAATTTTTAATATTTTCACATTCTCAATATTTGAACATCGCTTTTAATATTAAAAATTAGATAGGACACACCATTAATTAGTTTACAAAGTCAAACTAAAAACACCTTCTTTAATTTTTTTTTTATTTTTTTTATTTTACTGACAGGTATTTTAATCTCTTTATTTTATAATATCATGAATTAATTTAAGTACTTTATTCTAATTATTGATCTATTTAATAATATAAAATTAATTTAATACATTTGTATAATACAAAGATCTCTTAAATACTTTCAACAATGTAGGGCATGCTACGAGCCGTATTCAAATTAATCACTAATTTACTCTCATTAATCACTAAACCCTCGCATAGGTGCAGTCTAATTGCTAAAGTGTCACATATCTTAGACCACACATCCATCTTAATGTTTTTCATAAATTTTTTGTTCTTTTCTGGCTTTTTTTCTTATAGAAATAAACCTTAAATGTGGGTTATATTTTGAAAAATTGTGCATGGTAATTATTAAAAAAAGTCAATTATTCATTAATTCAATTATTGTAAAATCTTGAATTAATTTTATTAGGGATAAATATAAAAAATATTTTAATCGATATGTAATTTGATACATGAACTTTGATTTTGTGTAATTATACACATTAAACTTTGTTTTTGGTTTAAATGTGTATATAAAATTTTGATTTTGATTCAATTATACATATTTAAAGAAATAAATATATCAATTTATTTTTATATTAGATAATTTTAATTATTTTTGTTTGAAATATATAAATATAAAATAGTGTTATATCGCCAATGATGTTAGATATTTGTGAATATTGAATCAAATCAGGATGCCATGTATAAAATTACACAAAATTAAAACTAATGTATAACATTACACATTAAACCAAAATTTATATATAATTTTAATATTTATCCCATTTTGAATGAAAAATACATATAATTTTGTATTAAAAGATCAATATAATTATTTTAACACTTGATTTTTGAGTTTAATAAAAAAAATAGTTAAATTTTAAAGATGATTGAGAGCAACTTTATACTATAAATTTGATCTCCTGTAAACAAAGAAACTCAAAGGCAAATACTAGGGCGGAAATATAGAGAATTAAAGAAATGGTATTAGTTTTCTTGTGGTTGATTGTTGCAGTAATTGTGGGAACATTTGTTCTTTCATTTGGATTCCTTAAAAAACCAACTGGGCGGGACAGGAACCTGCAAAATCCTATTCTTCAAACTCAAAGGTAAAATGTATATTACTTATTCTAAAATATTGGAATTTTTTTTAATACAAGTGGGATTAAAATTAAATTGTATATTTTTATTATAATAAAAATATAATTTTATCATTTTAATAATCTAAATTTTTATCATTTTTAAAGGATTAAATCAAATACGAAACAACAGCTTAACTCTCTCCCTCCCGGTGGTATGGGGTGGCCATTGATCAGGAACATGTGGTCTTTTGTAAGAGCTTACAAATCCCAAAATCCAGTATCCTTTATCAACAATTTGAAACGAAGGTTTAAGTCTCTACCATAATCAGGCTTCTTAATATTTTTAAAAAAATCTAACATGGAAGCCATCCAGGTACGGTGAAACAGGGATTTATAAGACCAATTTGTTTCGGAACCCAAGCATCATAGTTTGTAGTCCGGAGCTATGTAGGAAGGTGTTGACAGATGATGAGCAATTTCAACTTGGTTACCCTCTTTCAAGTCTAGTTCTGGATGGAATGTGAAAGAATACTGAAGAATCAAGGTACTCTTTAGAAGCAAATCTGTAGAAGAAAACAAAGTAATATTCTCAAAGTAACAAACTTAACTCAGCCCTTTCACTGGCTAGAATACATGTTTATATAGGAACTAGAAGCCTAAACTGCTGTTAACAGAATAGCCTAACAAATTCTAACTGACTAACCACTTATCTAATTACACATTAAACATATGTGTATTGTGAATACTATAACATTCACCTAACTTCCTCAAGTGGAACGACCCGAAGACGACGACGAAACTGAGTGAACATCGAAGTGGACAATGGTTTGTAAGAACATCCGCCACTTGGTCACATGCAGGAACATCGCTAACAACCAACTCACCACGAGCGACCTTTTCCCGAACAAAAAATAGATCAAGTTCAACATGTTTGAACTTAGAGTGCAAGACCGGGTTAGCTGCAACAGCAACAGCACTAGAATTATCACACTACACTATCGGAAGATCAACTGAACTAAGGTTTAACTCTGTCAACAAGGAAACCAGCCACGTAACATCACTAGCAGCTGCGGCTAAACTCCGATATTCAGCCTCGGCGGTAGAGCGAGAAACAACTTGTTGTTTCTTAAAGCACCAATAAATAGGATTATCACCATAATACACAAAATATCCTCTAGTAGACCGACGATCATCAAAATCAAGTCCCCAATTTGCATCGGCATAGCCAACCAAAGACAGTCAACCAGACTTTCGAAAGACCAAACCATGAGACAGTGTACTAGATAAGTACCGCAAAATACGTTTCAACGTTACCATGTGTAATGTAGTGGGAGCATGCATAAACTGACACACCCGATTAACCGCATAAGCAATATCTGGTCGTGTCAAAACGATATACTGAAAAGCTCCAGCAATACTACGATATTCAGTTGGATCAGCAAGAAGTTCACCTTCATCTTTAGACAGCAGAGAAGAGGTTATCATCGGTGTATGAACACTTCTGACATTCGTCATAGAACTACGAGCAAGGAGTTCACGGATGTATTTTCGCTGGCATAGGTGAATACTACCTGAGGAAGACTGACTAACTTCAATGCCCAAAAAATAACGAAGCTCACCCATATCTTTTAGAGCAAATTGGTTGTGGAGCATTTGAACAAAACAATTAATTTCATCAACTAAACTTCCAGTGATAACAATATCATCTACATAAACAAAAACATAGATAGTATGATTAGAAGACAACCGAACAAACAATGAAGCATCGGACTTTGATACCGTAAACCCAGCAGAAACGAGAAACTATTTTAATTTGTCAAACCAACCCCAAGGAGCCTGCCGTAAGCCATACAAAGCTTTAGTTAACCGACAAACTAACCGTTCACCATTTGGACCAAATTGCTCATAGCTAGGAGGTTGTTGCATAAACACATCATCAGTTAAATCACCATTCAGAAAGGCATTATTGACATCAACCTACCAAAGATGCCAGCCCTTGGTCACGGCAACAGACAGGATGAGTCAAATGGTAACAGGTTTGACTACTGGGCTGAATGTCTCCTTAAAATCGCAACCAGGTACCTGTGAGCACCCCTTGGCAACCAATCGTGCCTTCCGAGGACTAATCGTCCCATCAGGATTCTTCTTGATCTTAAACAACCACTTACAACCGATTGCTTTCCGGCCAGATGGGAGAGGACACAACTCCCAGGTCAAGTTAGCTAGTAAGGCATCAAACTCAGCTTGACCGGCTAGTTGCAAGTCTGGATGGCTAAGAGCCTCCTCAATAGTACATGGCTCAACCTCAACTTTGTCGGCACATAAGGCTCGAGGTTTAAATATCCCAGCTTTAGATCTTGTCACCATTGCATGCGTGTTAATAGCAGAGACAGGAGAAACATCAGGAGGGGCAGTAGGAGAAACTATAGTAGAAGGAACCTCTTCTCGAACAGCAGATTTGGAAGTGGAACTCTGCGGAGAAACACTACCCGTAGCAGGAAAGTTAGACTGAATGCTATCACCATTAGAACTATCCACAGAAGTCCCAACAACAGGGTCTGGACGAATCTTGTTAGAAATACACGATCGAACAACTGGTACATACGTAGTGGTATTCAGAGGTAACTGATCACTGGAAGTAGTAGATAGTGAAGATAGAAATCTATTTTCATCAAAAATGACATGACGAGAAACAATAACCTTTCCATTTGGCGTGAGACAGAAATAACCTTTATGATGCGGACTATACCCCAGAAACGTAGACGGTTGAGACCGAAACTCGAGCTTGTGGTTACCAAATGGTCGTAGGTATAGAAAACAATAACAACCAAACACCCGAAGATGATCATATGTTGGAGCGCGGTTAAATAAATACTGAAACGGGGTCTTCCCTTCTAAAACCGATGTGGGCAAACGATTAATGAGATGAGCAGCACTACAAAAAGCATAACCCCAGTAGTCAATTGGTAGATTAGCTTGAGCTAGAAGAGTGATACCAGTCTCGATAACATGTCGGTGTTTACGCTCCGCAACACCATCTGTTCAGACGTATAGGGGCAGGAAACCCGATGAAGAATCCCTTGATGTAACGACCCAAACTTTAAGGTTATTAGAAAAGTGTATTTTCGGGTCACCGTTTCTGAAAAATGGATTAGAAAATATTTATTAAAAAAATATTTATGAAGTTAAGTGAGTGATTAATTAAAGTTTAATTAAGTAAATTTAGCTTAATTAAGGATAATTGGATAAAAGATTAAATTGAATATAATGTGAAAGTTTAGTTTTAAAGTAATAGAAAATAAAATGATCAAAATGGCAATTAAGCCATACCCATGAAATAAGGCGGTGAATGGAAGAAAAATCAAGATTTTTGTTGAATTATGTATATTATTAAATTATTAAATATATATGTATATATATAAAAAAAAGAAGAAGAAAAACAAGTGTATAAAAATGATTGGTACAAGTGTTAAATAAATATTTGTTATTAAATAGATTTTTATTATAGTTATTATTGTCATTATATATATATAAAAGAAACAAAAGAAAGAAACAAAAGAATAAAAAGAGGAAAGAAACAGAATAGCAGGGGACGAAACAGAGAAGGGAGAAAGGAAGAAAAGAAAAAGGGAAAAATAAGGTTTTAAAGGTTCCAAGTTAATTTGGTAAGTCAATTTAGCCTCTTTTCTTATGATTTTTGAGTTTTTGGAATCCTAGAGATAAATACTACTTGTTTTAAGTAGAAATTTTGAAAGTCATTAGATTTCTAAGTATGGTTCATGTTGAATAAAATGATGGAATTGGGGGTTTATTTGATAGAAATTTTGATTGGAATTGAAAAAGGATTGAATCGTAAACTAAGCTATAAGTTTTGAGTTTTAGGGATTAAATGGAAATAAATTTGAAATTATGAAAATATGCTGGAAATTTAATAGTTAAGTATGAGTTTGGACAAAATTTGAATAGAAATGAAGTATGAATTGAGATAGAAAAAAGTAAGTGAATCTAGTTAAGATTAAATTGAAATTAAAGTAGAAATTGAATAAAAATTGTATTAATTAGATATAAATTAGTAGTGAATTAACGAATATGAATTGTTTTAATTCCCGTAGCTAATGTTGTCTCGGGAAACCTCAGCTAAGCAAGGAAAAAAATGGCAAAGACAAAGGGAGTTAGCTCGAGAAAATACGGTTTGTATTTCTATAATCCGAACCTAGTTATTAATTGTCTCCCTGAAGCTATAGTGGAACCGGTCAAAAGTTGCAAGTCTTGTCTCCCTGAGGTCGCAGTGGAACTAATCGAGGATATCAAATCTTGTCTCGCTAGAGTTACAAAAGAGAAGATCACGAATCTCATCTCACTGAAGTGATAAAAGAGCAGATTGAAGCTGCAGATCTTATCTTTATGAAGCTACATGGAAGCAGATCAAAGCCACAAATCACATATCTTTGAAGTTACATTGGAGTAGATCGAAACTACAAGGCATATGTCAGAAGATGTAGTGGATTGAATCTAAAGCTACAAGATGCAGTGGACTGGAAGAAGATTATCTGAACTAGAAGAGCACCAATGAAGTCAAGACCCAGCAAGACCAGGCAAAATTGGCCTTTCATTATGTCTTTGCTCCATTCCCGTTACACGACAATGAGCAAAGAGGGGCAGCTGTACAGGCCAATTTTGGGCCACCCCCAAAACCCAATAACTAAACCTACTTAAACCCCATACCCATCTCATCCTAAACCAAGCCTAAACAACTAAACCCAAAACCCAACTAACCTAGCCCAATACCCTAAACCAACCTAGCCCAATCCTAAAACTACCTGAGCCCAAATTTTAAAACCCTAATAGCCCATTTGCTTAGAAGATTTCAGCAGCAAACCCTAGCTCCCATCTTGTCAGCCGCCGCTTCTCACCAACGGCCAACCATTGGCCACCTTGCGCACTACCACCACCACTCTCCACGCACGCTTTTGGCCCTCCATACCCTGCAAAATGAAACAAACACCAAGACAGAGCAGACGACAATGAGCAATGGCCAGAAACTTAAAAAAAAATGTTGTATAGAAATGGCTATAAAGGCCAGATCCGAATGTAGTAGAAGGGGGGCTGGCCTTTCTTTCTCTTTATTGGGCAGTGTAAAATTCGAAAAATCTCAACAAAAAACCAGATTTCAACAAAAAATATACAAAAGCAAAAACATCATAAGTAGCATAGATCAAACATCAAAAAGGGGAGATTTAAACGCCCTAAAATCGGAAACGTTACTAGCAAAAAAGGGAAAGAAGAAGAGAACAACGGCAAAGACAAATCAAGGTTTCTAATATTTTCTCATTTTTCTTTATTTTTAGATTTACATTCACCTATATATGTATATATATTAAAATACAAAAAATAAAAAAAGAAGAAAAAATTTTACCTAAGGCGATTTCCGGCCACCGTGTACGGTGTCCGGCGCGGTGGAGCTGCGACGGCGTGCGGTGGCTTTCCTGGCCGGTTTCTGGGCTTCCCCAGAGAGAAAAATCCCATTCTCCTCTTTTTTTTTCTAAGACTCAGCTGAAATGAAAATAAGAAAGGAAACTTAACTTTTATACTGTTAATAAAACGGCGTCGTTTTGCGTAAATGACCCAGGGCATAAAACGACGTCGTTTTGCCCTGGGTCGGACCGACCCGACCCGACCCACGAGGAGGATCCGCGTGTTTTTAAGGAAGGGTCTAATTGTGCGAATGACCCTTCCGCTTTTCCAAGCTTCGGCAATCAGATTTTCATTTATTTTTAATTTGACCCCATAGTTTTTTGCGTTTTTCAAATTAGCCCCTACTGCGCAGCGTTTTAATAATCTGAAATATTGTGCTTTTGATCCCCCATGGTTCTGTGCATGTTCAAATAAGCCCTCCTCTTTTGTTTTATATTTTAAAATCTATCCCGAGCTTTCTATTTTGTTTTCGATTCAATTCTTCCTATCATTTTGACATTTTAATAATTAATTTTGTCATTCATTTTTTATTATTACGTTATCTATTGTTATTATTATTTTTATGTATATGATATTTATATTATTATTAACTCCTATTATTATTTCTAATATACATATATCATCGTACGCACGCATTCTTAATATTATTATTACGTGTATACATTCATTATTTTCATTTCGTGTTCAATTCCATTATTACATTATACCTTCATCTTTTCTAATATTATTGTCACCTCGATTATCTGTTTCAATATATTCCTAGCTCTTTCATTTATTGATTTTTATTTCATATTATTTTACTTTGCATTATTTCGAAAATATTCTTATTCATGATTTAAATCAATTTCAATAATCAAGGCAATATACCGATTTAACATTAAGTCATCGAGTTCATCGCTATGTTGGGTGAACGTCAATTGACTCATGTTAAAGCGATATACCCTTCTAAAAAAAACGAAATAAACCACAATTTCTCGTTCTTTTAATTGGATTATGATAAAATTTTACATTGAACTCGTATTTTGTGAAAATCAAGACAACACATGTTTATGAGATACCAATTTTGGGCGTCGCGAGGGTGCTAATACCTTCCTCGCGCGTAACCGACTCCCGAACCCTAATTTTTCTCTGGCTTTTAACGTAGACCTAAATTCAGCCTTCCTTTTGTTTTTTTTAAAAAAATGAATCTAATAAGTGTCCGATCACACCTAGGAAAAAGGATCGGTGGCGACTCCCTCTTTATTTTAAAATCGAACTTCAATTTCCAAACTTTTTCACTAGATTGCCACAATTAGCGACCCTGAAACCAATTTTACGTCGCTACAGCTGGCGACTCCACTGGGGACCCTTTTTGAGAGTCGAGTCGAATTAAACTCGCGTTGTCAAAATTTTCAAAGTTTCTTGTTCAAATTAACATTTAGTCGTGATCCTTAAATTTTTTGTTTTCAAAAAAATCATGCATTTGCATCGTGTTGTATATATTCTAACTTGTTTTATCAGGTTGTTTTTCAGCTTTAAATTTTTGCGATTTTAGTTTTGGTTTAGTTTTTCTAAATAAAACGTAAAGGTTTACAAGTTTCTCCCCACACACCGTGCACTTGCATTTTTGTTGCATAACATGAGCTCTATACCCGGGCTCCGTCCTTGTTAAGAGAAAGTAAACGCTACGCCTTCGTGAGTTAACTCGTTCCTCCGCACAGGCTAGTGAATACTTTCGGGTTACATATGACTTATGCTTTCGTGAGTTAACTTGTCCCTCCGCATAGGCATAAGTAAATGTAATCCCTCGAATTGATCTCGTAAGCCTATGATGGGCCATGACCGAGGCTCTGTACTAATCTTAGTAGATGACAGTGCAGACGATTCAAGTACCCACCTAGAACCAAAACCGCATATAGTGAACCATACGAGCTATCCAATTAGAGCCATGCCGAACCTCTGTCCGCTTATAGTCATCAAAATAAGTATACGGGGAAAATGCCTTTTGCCTTTCATTTACACTGTTTATGCAAAATAATTGGATTGGGTAGTTTAATTTGTTTTTCAAATTATATTTGTTGTGTTTACTAACCAAGTTTGTTTGTTTTTATTTTTATTTTCATCATGCATCATAGGCATCATATTAGGAAGGTGTTGATTAAAAGTTGGTTGCCAAAAAACGGGTTTCTGATGGATGAGTCAATTACACAAATAACCGAGAAAAATGCCGTGGTTCGGGACTGGTCTCTAAAAATTCAGAGAGAAAAGGGGGATAGTCTAGTGGAAGGGTGTGTCGCCAATTTGCCCGAACATATAACTGTAAATGTTCGCCAAAATAACTTTGAGGATTTGGTTCGAATTTGGAATCAGTGGGATTCAGACACTAGAGACATTTTCACTGAGAGGTATGGAGATATAGCTCACCTGATCACCATCTGTGTAGACGAACAGTTGATTCAAGCCATGGTTCGGTTCTGGGACCCAGCTTATCAGTGTTTCACCTTCAATCAAGAAGACATGACTCCAACCATAGAAGAGTATGCTGCTTTACTCCGCATCGACAATGTACAATTCGGCAAAATATATGTGAAGGAGCCTAAGCCGATGACCTTCAAGAAAAAGTTAGTGAGACTGACAGACATGACTGATGCATGGGCCGAAAAACAGATAAAGAAGAAGAATGAAACCATTTGCATTCCATGGTCCTCCCTACGAGATTTGGCTCTGAACTATCCCAACATGCTGAAAAGGGTAAATCTATTCGCTTTGGCCATTTACGGTTTGGTCATTTTCCCAAAAGTTCTCGGACATCTCGAAGTTGCAGTAGTTGATTTCTTCGAAAGGTTAAAACAATGAATCAACCCTGTCCCGACCATCCTAGCCGAGACCTTCAGGTCCCTGAGTAGTTGTCGAAGAAAAGGGGAGGGACGATTTATCGGATGCGCGCAGTTGCTCAATGTTTGGATTTTGAGTCACTTCTGGAAGGTAGAGCGCACTCCGTTCCATATGTTTTCTAAAACATTCTCCCCGCTAGAAGCTTACCTCAATAAAGAATGGCCGAAGGAAGTCACCGAGCAACATTGGGTATCAGTTTTTCAGAATCTTCGCGCCGAGAATATAACATGGAGAGCACCCTGGATCCGTCCTTCAGTTCTGCTATACAAATGTGGAAGCCAAGATTGGGTACCTTTACTCGGGTTATTGGGAGGAGTTGGATATGCTCCGCTATTAGTCCAAATGCAATTTTCTTCGCGACAATTCCTCCCCGCAACTAGAGGATTAGCACAGTTCGAGTTCGCTTTCGCGGGTGAAGGATATATGAAGAGAGTCCGAGACACTGCAAAGTATTGGAAGGAAATTCATTTCATGGAATTAGCTTTGTATGTTGATACCCTTACCTAAGATTACGACATATGGAGGAAGCAACGGGTAAATAGTCAGCAAATCTCATCAACAAGCTACACCATCCAGAATCCTTTCTCGGAGGAAACGCCGTCTGAGCTAGAAATGGCAAGACAAGAATTCGAACGAGAAAAGGCCAAGATGTCTCGGGACCTTAGTGCCCTTCAAGAAGAAAACTATCAACTAAAGATTGAAGTTCAGGTTGAAAGGTCCGGGACTGAAAAAGTACAAAGAGAAGCCGAGATTGTGAGAAACGACTTAAGGGACCTTCGTTTGGAAAACAAGAAATTAAGAAACACTATAAAGAATAGCGGGTTGGGCAAGTCGACAGCAGAATAGAAGGAAGAAATTAGCAATATCAAGGGAGGAATGGAGTTTTGGAAGGGAAAAGTAAAGAAATGGGAGGAAAAGGCTGCGCGCGCTGTGATAGAGTTAAGAAGGAAGAACGCCGAGTATGAAATAGTGACTGCAAAATTGGCGAATAGTCAGTCTGAACATCAAGAATTAAAAAGGAAAACACGAGATCTAGAAAATATGCTGCAATCTCGTCAACAACAATTAGATAACCTCTTGAAGGCTCTAGAAGAAAAGAGTGAGCAGTACGATAGGGACATTCACGCGTATGAAGGAACTCTCAAAGAAAAAGAAATGCAACTTGACTTCTTGATCAATGAAATTCGTAAAGCGGCTATGCAAGTTGTTCAATTATCAGATGAAGCCGAAGTTCTCAGTTGCCAATTCCCTCCGAGCCAAAGATCGAGCATATCAGAGTTTTTAGAGCAAGTGAAGAAACAAGGCAATGTGGCTAGGAAATTTGTGTAACTGTTGGAAAAATGAGAACTTTGTGTAATAGACTATGTTGATAAATGAAATGCCTAAATATGGGGCTATCTTGAAATCAACACCAATTTCTTGCATTTCATTCATAACTGACATTCATTTGACATTCATGCATCCATTCATGCATCAATTCATTCATTGCATATCCCATACTCGTTCGCTGAGGTTAAAACGTACAATTCGCAGTTGCAAGATTTCAAGACTGGAACCACGTCATCCGTATAAAACGCACCGACAAGCTAAAGTAATGGAGAATGAATTCAATGAGAGAATTGAAAGGATGGAAAGGGCTCAAAAGGAATTACAAGAGCAACTGGCCAAATCGCAACAAGAGATGAGAGACCTAATGGTGAGATCTCGAGAGGAATCTCTTGAGCAAAGAGATCAGATGGCTAAAATGATGGAGATGATGACAACTTTGGTCAAAGGAAAAGGACCCATGCAGAACTCTGATGTTATGGAACCTCGGTCAAGAATTCACCATGAACAGGATCCACTCTATCCCCAGGATTCACTCCGCCGCCCGCATATACAATACAAAGAGGGTATACTCAAGAGGAACCCACTGGCTTGGAACATCGACCTATGCCACCTGCTCCACCCACTAATTTGGGGCAAGGAATGTTAGCGTCGAACCCAGGGGCTAGTTCTGCTAATCCACTAGTTCCAGATCTGGATGACCCAGCAGAGGTAGCCAAGTTGAAATTGGATAACCATGACGCAAAATATAGGAGTCTAGAAGAAAGACTCAAAGCAATAGAAGGCACTGAAGTCTTCTCCGCACTAGGTGCCAAGGAACTCAGTTTGGTACCTGATCTAATTTTGCCTCCGAAGTTCAAAGTGCCTGATTTTGAGAAGTATGATGGGACAAGGTGCCCAAAAGCACATCTCATTATGTTCTGTCGAAAAATGACCGGTTATGTGAATGAGGATAAACTACTCATACATTGCTTTCAAGATAGTCTAACAGGGTCAGCTCTTCGATGGTACAATCAACTTAGTAGAGAAAAGATTCGATCCTGGAAGGACTTGGTGTCAGCATTTTGCGAGCAGTACAAGCATGTATCGGATATGGTGCCAGGTCGTATGACCTTGCAAATGATGGAGAAAAAGCCATCAGAGACTTTTAGACAGTATGCGCAGAGATGGAGAGACGTCTCAGCTCAAGTGGAACCCCCATTAACAAAAACGGAGATAACCGTTCTCTTTATCAATACTTTAAAGGCGCCGTTTTATGACAAATTAGTGGGAAGTGCCACGAAAGAGTTTGCGGATATTGTAATATCTGGTGAACTCATAGAGAATGCCGTCAAGAGAGGTAGAATGGAAGGATCAGAAGGCTCAAGAAAAGCAGCACCCTTAAGGAAGAAAGAGCCAGAAGCCCACATGGTGGGAACTGGGAGTCGTTACATTCCCAATTCGTATCCTAACCAACCCCGACCTCGAAATTATCCACCCCCGAATTCCTATTATCCCCCTCAAACCCTTTACTACCAAGCACCACATCCGTCCTGCCCTGTATACGCCACGAACAACTAAAGACCCGTCACCACTTTCCCACAAAACACGGTACCCGCCCAAAGCCAACCCAGAAACGAACCAAGACCATCAAGGCATAATTCCGAGAGACCACAATTTACCCCCATCCCTGTGTCGTATGGGGAATTGTACCCAAAACTTTTAGAAAAACAGCTAATTTTTCCCCATTACATGGCACCCCTTAAACCTCCATACCCAAAGTGGTACGATCCAAACGCTAGTTGTGCATACCATGCAGGGAACCAAGGGCACTCTACTGAGAACTGTCTCGCTTTCAAAAGAAGAGTTCAAGGACTCATTGACGCAGGCATCCTACGATTCGATAGTGCTAGTAACGCCACGGGGAACCCGTTCCCTAACCATACCGAAGGGAATGTGAGCACAGTGGGGAAAGAGGATGAATGGAAGGTCAGAAGATGTGTGGCAGAAATAAGGACGCCTCTGCAGAAAATCTTGGAGGTATTGGTTAAGAAAGGATTGCTCTGTCACTCTGATAGAGTTTTTGGAGAAGAAGGTCAAAGTTTTTGCAATTTTTATGGGATTGTTGGGCACGACATTCAGTCGTGCAAGGACTTTAAAAGGTTACTTCAAGACCGAATAATAATAAGGAGATCAAGGTCCTTAACAAGAGTGAAGATGCCAACGAAAGAGAAGTATGCGTCTCTGATAGCCAATCATCAGGGCCCCCTTATAGTGCTGATCGACCGTTGGTAATTTATTACGACGAGATGAGAGAGCCATTGAAACCACAGATGGTAATTTAAGTACCATCTCCTTTCTCGTATAAGGACAACAAAACAGTACCGTGGAGATATGATGTTAATATCGTTACACCGGAAGTTGAAAAGTCCAAAGCCATAATTGAAGATGTTGGGGAGGTAGGTCATTTTACTCGAAGTGGACGATGCTATTCTAAAGAAGTTGAACCGGTAAAGAAAAGTAGCGACTCGAAGCAAAAAGGGAAAGCAGTGATGCACGAGGTCGAAGTCGAGCAAGAAATTCCGCCCGTGCAAGAAACTAAAAAGCCTGTGAATGAGGAAGAAGCTCAAGAATTCTTGAAATTTATTAAGCACAGCGAATATAGTGTGGTGGAACAATTGAGCAAGCAGCCAGCACGAATCTCGGTTCTATCTCTACTGTTAAATTTAGAGCCACACCGGAACGCTTTATTGAAGGTGTTAAATCAAGCTTACGTGGCCAACAACATATATGTCGAAAAGCTTGATAGGTGGGTAAACAATCTGAATGCGGACAACTTCATCTCTTTTAGTGATGACGAGATACTGCCCAATGGTAGAGGCTCGGTGAAAGCGCTGCATATCACGACCCGCTGCAAGGGCTACATAATACCGAACGTACTCATCGATAATGGGTCAGCGTTAAATGTTATGCCATTGGCTACACTTTCCAGAATACCGATGGATTTGTCCTACTTAAAGCCCTGTCATTCCACGGTAAGGGCATTCGACGGGACGAGGCGCGAAGTCATGGGAAAGATCGAAATCCCTTTAGAAGTGGGCCCTTACATCTATGAGGTCAAATTCCAAGTCATGGACATTACACCCTCTTATAACTGCCTTTTGGGAAGACCTTGGATTCATTCTGCTGGAGCAGTCCCATCATCCCTCCATCAAAAGGTGAAATTCATCATGGATGGCTGTTTGGTCACAGTCGAGGGCGAAGAAGACATCGTCGCATCTATCTCTGCTGATGCGCCATACCTGGAAGTAAGCAAGGACGCAGTGGAATGTTCCTTTCGATCCCTTGAATTCATCAATGCCACTTTCGTCGCTGAGGGAAATAGAATTCCGATGCCAAAACTATCGAGAAATACCAGAATGGGTGTCAAGTTGACCGTAGGAAGGGGAGCTCGTGCGAGAAGAGGTTTAGGGAGACATCTGCAAGGAATAGTGAGGGTTTTAAAGCCAGTACACCATAAGGCCCGATACGGTTTGGGGTTCCAGCCTGACATGCGCCAAAGAAGAAGACAGTGGAAGAAGGATCAAGAGAGAAGAATTGCAAGAACTTTGGGCCGAGAACCAGAATGGGAACCAATAGAGTACCCTCCTTTGTAAAAAACATTTACATCTGCGGGAATGATGTACCTTGGATAAGATAATCCACGAAACATGCTGGGATTAATTGAAAGGGATTTTCAGAATGTCAGTATAAATGTCATTGACAAAGAAGCTGGTGCAAGTAAAGATGTCTCGAGGATACGCCCTTGCCCTCCTGGTTTCATGTTGAACAATTGGATTGTTGAGGAGCTTCTTGTAGTTTATAAGCCTTCAGAGTAATGCTAAACATCAACCTTCTATTGTGTCCTTAGATATAATGGAATTCTTTGTAGGAGCTTGCATTCGCTCTTTATCATTTAAGTGAATATCAATGAAGATGCATTTTGTCACGATTTTTCGCATTGTTACTAATTTCATAATCATTTTCTCATTTCATAGCCTATCCTTACATTTGCCTCATTGCCATGACATAACATTTTGTTTGTTGTTTCCAATACTTGGATGTCCCCCGATAGCTTTCTTTTCCATTCAACTTTCAGGTGCTCAGATATTGACGACATGAATAATCCCGTTACGAATATTGAAATTGATTTTGAGAAGACTGTTTGCTTAGGAGAATTTGAAGCCGAAGAAAATGCTGAAGATTATGTCTCGTCTCCTGAATTGTTAAGGATGGTGGAACAAGAGGATAAACAGGTTCTGCCTCATGAAGAATCTGTGGAAACAATAAATTTGGGCACTGAAGAGAGGAAACAAGAAGTGAAGATTGGGACTTCTATTTCAGAAAGTACCAGGCATAGTTTGATCACTTTACTCCGTGAATACAAAGATGTTTTCGCGTGGTCATACCAGGATATGCCAGGGCTAGATGAAGATTTAGTGGTCCATAAGCTCCCATTAAAGCCAGAATGTAAGCCCATCCAGCAAAAATTAAGACGGATGAGGCCCGAAATGCTGTTGAAAATAAAAGAGGAAGTCAAGAAGTAATTTGACGCTGGCTTCCTACAAGCCTCCAAATATCCAGAATGGGTGGCTAACATAGTCCCGGTACCAAAGAAAGATGGAAAAGTACGAATGTGCGTGGATTACCGTGACCTGAATCGAGCAAGCCCAAAAGATAATTTTTCCTTGCCACATATTGACACGTTGGTGGACAACACAGCAAAACATTTATTGTTTTCTTTCATGGATGGATTCTCGGGGTATAATCAGATCAAGATGGCCCCTGAGGATATGGAGAAAACTACCTTCATAACAATGTGGGGAACGTTCTGCTACAAGGTGATGCCATTCGGGTTAAAGAATGCTGGGGCAACATATCAGAGGGCTATGGTGACATTATTCCATGACATGATGCATAAGGAAATAGAGGTCTACGTCGATGATATGATTGCTAAATCTCGAGGAGAAGAAGAACATGTAATGAACCTCAAGAAGTTGTTCGAAAGGCTGAGAAAGTTTCAGCTAAAGCTTAATCCAGCCAAATGTACATTCGGGGCTACCTCGGGAAAATTGCTAGGCTTCATTGTCAGTGAAAGAGGTATCGAAGTTGATCTAGATAAAATAAAAGCCATCCAAGAATTACCTCTCCCGCGCACACAAAAGGAAGTCAGGGGATTTTTAGGGAGGTTAAATTACATTGCTCGATTCATTGCTCAACTTACCAATCAGTGCGACCCAATTTTTTGACTCATTCGAAAACATAACCCGGGAGAATGGAACGAGGAGTGCCAAGTGGCCTTCGATAAGATAAAACGGTATTTGTCTAATCCTCCTGTGCTAGTACCACCGACCCCTGGAAAACCCTTAATTTTGTACCTGACCGTGTTTGAAAACTCAATGGGTTGCGTACTGGGGCAATATGATGAGTCAGGGAGAAAAGAAAAGGCGATCTACTACCTCAGCAAAAAGTTCACTGAATATGAGGCAAAATATTCGTCCATGAGAAATATTGTTGCGCTCTGGTTTGGGTAGCTCGGAGACTCAGACAATATATGTTGTATCACACGACATGGCTAATTTCAAAGCTGGATCCAATAAAATACATGATGGAATCGCCGGCACTATCAGGAAGAATGGCACGATGGCAGCTCCTCCTTTCGGAATATGATATTGCCTATGTAAGTCAGAAGTCAATAAAAGGGAGCGCAATAGCTGACTTCTTAGCAACTCGAACGACAGAGGAATATGAGCCTTTAAGATTCGATTTCCCAGATGAAGACTTAATGTGCATCACAAAAATAGAATCCGAGTCATCAAAAGAGAAGTCATGGAAGATGTGCTTTGATGGTGCGTCGAATGCTTTAGGGCATGGAATTGGAGCAATCCTGGTATCACCAGACGGGAATCATTATCCGTTCACTGCAAGACTGAACTTCTTCTGTACCAATAATATCGCAGAATATGAGGCATGTATCATGGGGCTTCGTGAGC